>NC_142734.1:27327695-27542695 GCF_051943395.1 Hippocampus bargibanti
AATGGCTTTCCCAAATTCATAACCGGTGCCCGAAAACTACTACAATGTGGCGTGTGTTCTCACAGAAAAAAACATTTCTAAATATTTTGCTTTTACGCCTCTTTGTCAAAAAGGTTCCCGACCCCTGCGCTAAAGGAAGAGCTTTGTCTGGAAGAGTCAAAATGCGCTATATAAAGCTTCGTTTTCCCATCGCTGCTGATCAGGATTACTGCAATATGGATTAATGTCTTTTTTTTCCTGGAGCAATTAATTATTAATTCATTATTTCAGCAAAAGCCCAACTGAAAATAACCAAATATTATGTCATAAATCTATAATAAATCTAATATTTACTGTTGGAATACAAACACATGTATTGTGGTCTCTATGTGTATATTTGTTTTATGGGAAGAGGACATTGAAAACAATATTTTAATTGCAGATAATATCGCAATCACATTATTTTACAGGAAAATGCTTAAAGGGCAACCGACGTTTCCGGACAAGTTGTGTCCATAATTTGTAAAATGGCTTCAAATGACTTCTACTGAGCGTATTTTAATAAGATTTCACCGCATATATAGCTACATTTTATGTTTTAAGACTCGTGCTGAATATTCCGGAAGTCTTGTCTTTGAGTTGGTGACAAGTCCATACGTGACGTCACTGAAGGAACGCCCCTGACCGAAAAAAATGACACATTGTAGCAGTCCTTCCATCACGTCAATGCATTTTGCTGTGCTTGTTTGGTCTGAAAACATCATGTTGCACCAGAAAGAGCCAGAAGAGGGCGTCCAAGCTCCATGGAAGGAATTTATCAGCCTGTGGAAACGGGCTGCTTCATTCATCACAACAGCTCGGTGGCCATTTTCTGCCTCTTTTTGGGTGAGACATTTCCCCCCAATGTTGCCTCAAAATAGCACAGAATAAATTCTTTAATCGATTGCAAACATGTATGCTTTCCTCTTCAGAAATATTTCAATCATATTCATAACTGGATGTGTAACAAGAAAGCATATTCTCCGAATCTGAAGTCATTGTTTTGATTCTCCAGCAATGCAAGACACGACGTCTTGCATGACGTCACGAACTGGGGGCGGGACTTTCTGAAAATGCCCAATTCGCACTTTAAGTCGTTTTTATTGGTGTTTTGCATTCGAATAAAAATATCATACTGCATGTTTTGGGTATTTTAGTTGCTATAAAAGTTTTTCTGATGTCAGTTAGGAAACAAAAAAGTGATGTCGGTTGTCCTTTAAGCATCTTTATTTTTATTAAGCTCAGAGAGTTGCTTTGTTTTGTAGCCACAAGGGGACACAAGACAGTGTCTTATTATGTCGGTCCCAATCCCGGATAAATACAGAGGGTTGTGTCAGGAAGGGCATACAACCTAAAAGCTTGGCCAAAACAAACATGCGAATCAAACCTCTGGACACTGATTCGTTGTGGCGACCCCTTGAAGGGAAAAGCCGAAAGGAAAGAAGAAAGAAGAAGAAAATGCTTTAAGTATATCATTTTTCAAGAAGCATGAGGAGAAACCACTCAATATGCGGGCCTATACATAATTTTTTTTAGAGAAAAACAATTGAGTGGTCGCAAGTGAATATCAAGGCACATGCAGACAAACGAGCTTTCCCACTCACATTGGCACAACGTGTTCTCTCTTGAATCGAACGGGTTGACGTTTTGAACTGTCGGATTGGAGGCAAGCGACCAAGTCGAATCCAACCAACTCAAACGTGCTAACTCCCACTTGTCCCACGCGTTTCTCGTTTTGGGGTCTTCATCAGTTCAAGCTACTGCGGCACTCTGTGCCCCCCCCCCCCCCCCCCCCCCCCACTCGTAATGCGGCAACCCCATTCGGGGACCCAAAGGGCGATGGCAGGACGCCTCGTTCTTACCTTCTTGACGGACTTGAGAGAGGGGACAGGCGTGAAGGCGGCGGAGGGCATCTCCCCGACGTTCATGTTCACGTCACTGCTGTTCTTGCTCACGGTCATTACAGAGTATTTCTCTGCCACGTTCTCGGTCTCCTTGACGTACTTGGTGCCTTGTTTGACCTCCACCATTTCGTCGGTTGGAGTCGAGTCGCTCATCGCGTCTGCCGGCTACGGTGTCCCGTTTCGGCGCGCGGTGATGGGAAGAGATGACGGACGAAGGGGAGCAAAAGAGAGCGGTCGTGCGGGACAACCACCAAATGAACAAGGATTTCACTTTCTAGACGATTTTTAAGCCGTTTTGTGTCCCGGCGACGTTATTTGAAGACATTAGTTCGGTTCTAGCGGCGGTTGAAATCGCATCCGTCGGCAGGCGGGTAGGCTGCATCACCGCGAGGAGGGGGGGGGGGGGGGCGACGCTGCGGAGGGGAGGCGGTCGTGCGCGTAAGCGAACGGGTCACCTGAATGGGGGCGGTCGCCTCCATCGCCGCTGTGGAGGAAAGCGGTGCAGGCGAATCATCGACAATAAAGCTATTTTTGGACTTTGTGACTTGCTTGGTATAGTTGAAGAGTTTCTTATGCTCTTTAATCGCTAATACAGTTTCTTGTAGTTTCTTATCATTATCATCATTATCACAATAATAATAATAATAATAATAATAATAATAATAATGATAATAATAATAATAATAAAACATTTCATTTATAAGCGCCTTTCAAAACTCTCAATAACACTTTAGTCACAGGATATTTTTTTCTGCGGGTGAGCAGCGGCAGCCACACACGCCAGCGTTCACTCAACCTGGAAGTAACATTAAGTAAAACAAAAAGCAAAAAAATAATAAATACGATCACACGAAGACACAGAGTCATTCATTCTTCAGCACTTTCTGTACCCTCTTTGTGACATGAAGCAGTTCTAGATGAAATAGGAGATGATCAAAGCATCTTTTCAGCAGTGGATCAGGCATGTCATGGTGGAATGTGCACGTCTACTACAAGCTAAATGTGGAAAGCAAACACACAGCTGTAGCTTCCATTGACGAAAAGAGATTGTTTCACATCTCCTGTCCCACATCAATCCACTTCAATTCCAAGCCGCGATAGCTCCACATACACATCGGAGCTCTGCGCTGACGCTTCTTTCTTCTCATTGCGGGCTCCGCAAGCCATGCATACATCTAGCCACAGACTGTCCAACAGCACCGACCTTTCTGCTGAACAAAGTGAGGCTGTGAAGATGCGATTGTGCAAAAAAGCACAATCGCCCCAGCGATGACAGTCAAATGGCACTGACCTTACACCCATGAAAAAACAGTGTTGGCATATTTGTGCTGCCGAAAAGGCCCAACCGCTCAGCACAGTCTCTTCCTTGATGAATGTCGTGGCCAAAAAAGCTGAAAAACCATCCATATCCGTTCCACACGACACACAACAACACAAAACAAGACAAAAACAACAAAAAAATGCCTGCTCTATTTCTGTACCCCCCACCCCCTTCTGCGTTCTTGACCAATCACGTGGCTTTTACTGAAGACTGGGGGCGGGAAATAGAAGACAAGAACAAGTCGGCTGCTATTTTCTTGTTAGGAGAACGGGCTCTTTCGCGAACGACACATCACTCATTGTGGCGCTCCGTGTGTATCCCGAAAAATAGTTCCTATGCCAGGGTTAAATTTTCATAAATTTAATGTTCGCAAACAGAAAAGTTCGTAAGCCAAGGAGTTCGTAAACAGAGGTATCACTGTATAGTAATCAATTCAATTATTTTGACTTCAAGATGGCACTGCGAAAATGGCCGCCTTTCCAGCAGCTCCTGTTTTTATTTTTCTACGTATTATTTTTTCATTTCCTTTGTCTTTCATAACTTTGTTGCTGTGACTTGGGAATGTCTCACATGTGAGACGAATAAAGGTTATCTCATCTCAATTTCCATCACACCCACAAATTTGCCATGTATTTTCTAGCTTGTGAAGCAAACGTCTGTCAACTCTGCAAAAATCTACGTAAAGTCAAACAGTTTAAATGCAAGCAATAACCACAAACAACTGAACTATTGCAGTTTAATTAAATAGGGGCTCAACCAAATTTTGGTAATAAACAGTTCACGTTAAAAAAAAAATGTTTCTTTTGATGAGTAAAAATGTACAATTCAAGCAAACACTTGTGTGGATACAACATGTTCCCTACAAATACAAATCATAACAGTGTATAAAATGTGTCCAAAAGAGCTGACCAACTAGTTAAGTACACTCAGGGAGGAGAGAGGATGTTAATATACAATATTTTCACAGAAGTTCTTTGTTTTATGTGGGGGTTGTGAAGGTAAAGGGGGGCTCACAACATATGTATTCACAAGTTCAAAGACCACCCCCCCACCCCAAAAAAAAAGACTGTACCTGTAAAATGTCATGACTCATTATCTGCACTGAATGGAGCAGACCTTTAGTCTGGGGAGAAAATAAATAGCAGGTGCTATTTGGTCAAAGGAAGTAATTCATCGATACAGCTTGATAATAAGAAGCGGGGGGAGGAGAGAAAGTGTCATTATATTTGAGTTCAGGGGTGGGAAAATAGTAGCCAAAAGTGTTTGGCAAATAAAGACTGAAATAAAGAATGAAAAGTCCCCCCAAAAAGTTGTATTTTGCTGCTGCTGCTGGCTTGCTAGCCATAAGCTGAAAATGTCAAGAAGAAAAGCGTACCGGTATCAAACTGATGGGATAAAGCGCCAAGCGTAGTCGCGCTATGACACTCGGATCATCTGAGCCACCGTCTCGTCGGCCGCCACTTGTGCTGCTTCCTGCTGTTGCTGTAAAAAAAAAAAACAAAAAAAAACATGGCTATTTATAGCACATTGAGACCAAAATAGAAACCAGGGCATCCAATTGCTATGACGATTATGTTACGAAATGAAAATTACAGTCAAGCCTCGGTTTTCAAACATCTCGGTTCTTGAGCAATTCTGTTTTCTACTAAAAATGTTGGGTTTTCGACCATAATCCGTTCAAGAAACCTGTTCGAAAAGCGATTTGGTCGAAAACGGAAACATTTCCCATGATAATCAATGTCTGCTTTTTTTAATCATGATTGAATACAAACACGCCTGCTCACAATGGAACGCTGCACGAGGATAATGCGTCATCGGTCACAATGAGATGCGCAACCAGGAAGTGATGTAGAAGGAAGCGGAGGGGAGTCGAGTGGTGCGTTTAGGTGCGCTCGGGTTGGTCAAAAAACTATTTTAGGTCGTAAACAAAGGCATAAAAAAATGACATTTTTTGGGTCAAAAACCGAATTTGTCGAGAACTGAGACGTGCGAAAACAGGTTTGATTGTACAGTTGTTGAGAAGAACTTAAAGGACAACCAACACTATTTTTTTGTTTCCTAACTGACATCAGAAAAACGTTTTATAGCATCTAATATACCCAAAACACGTAGGCTAATATTTTGAGTCAAATGCACAACACCAATAAAAATGAGTTAGTGTCCCGAAACTACTTCAAAATGACCCTGGAAATGGCGAGTTTCAGAAGATCCCGCCCCCTTGTTCGTGACGTCACGCCAGGACGTCTTCGCCTTGCTCTAGAATCAAAACAATGGCTTCAGATTCGGAGAAGATGCTTTCTTGTTTCTCATCCAGTTATGAATATGATTCAAATAGATCTGAAGAGGAAAGCATAAATGTTTGCAATCGATTAAAGAAGTACTTCCGTATCAATTCGAGCCATCAGTACTCCAATGTAGTGTCCCAGAAAATGCACAAGATGGCGTCAAAGCTACGTTCGAAACGGGCTGATTTGTCTGCTTGGAATTTGTGTTAAGTAGAATAAAATAGTAGTCTTGGTGCAACACACAATGATTCACCATCGAGTTATTTATGTGTTTTCCTTCTAATTTCGCCATCAACACGATGTTTTCAGACCAAACAAAGTACAGCAAAATGCATTGTGTGTCGCTTTCTCGGTCAGGGGCGTTCCAGGCGTGACGTCACGTGGGGATCGTCATCAACTCGAAAACAAGACTTCCTGAATATTCAGAGCGAGTCTTAAAACGTAAAATACGCTCAGTAGAAGTCATTTGAAGTGATTTTACAAATTATGGACACAACTTGTCCGGAAACGTGGGTTGTCCTTTAAATCACCATTTCATTGATCTGCCTTGTTGTTTGTTTACTTGGGGTGAAACAAAAAAAGAAATCGGACATGCGCATTACCTGTGCCAACGCCAACGCCATTTCTTCCTTTTCCTTAGGCGAAAAGAAACGGCCTCCATCGCCTCGCTTGCGCTGCATCGCGTGACGGTGGCGAGACTCGTGCAAGTATTTCTGAGAGTCAAAACAAACGCGCATTTTGAATTCCTGACCGATGCCGTTCAAGCGGCGTGTTGAGAAATGAGTCTTACCCTTCTCTCCTTGGGGATTTTGCCCTCGGCCTCCAGCTTGGCTCTGGCTTGCCGTCGCTTCAGGATGCGGTGGTACTGCTTGGCGTTCACATAAAGGGGTTCCTCCTCCAGCATCTCAGCGCCCGGTAGGGGAATCCGTTGCATGGTGGGAACTGCGCCACCTCCCGGCACCATCTGAGCAGGAACATATTTTTTTTTTGCATTAGGGTTGAAACGAGTAATTCGGGTTTCTCGGTTCAACAAACTACGCAGTGAGAAGGCTCATTTTAAAATAAATGTTGCCTCGCCAAATTAGAGATGGACATTAACGCCTGGGTATGCTTTTATTTTGAAGTTGTCCTCAGCACTAACTCATTTTCCAGACCCGCATTGAGGCTGTCGCAAACTGTTCCTACCGATATAATGTTCATTCTGACACTGAATTGTTTAGCGCTTGTTGCCAGTGTTTAGTGGCAGGTTTCAGTGTTAGCGGATAGCGGGACAAGCCGTTAGCGCAGGGGTGTCAAAAATATGGCCGGCGGGCCGAAACTGGCCCCCAAGGAGGTTTGATCAGGCCCACAGGATAATTGTAAAGTGGAAAAAATGCATTGTAGGTGCTTTCTCTGTGATAATTTTATCTAGTTCCTCATCAATTGTGTTCTGTTTCACTGGGTTGATAGATTTTTGCATCAAGTGTACAGATGGCTTGTGCGGTGTGTATGTGGAGCCTGATTGATGTAATATTTTAACCTTGCAGTCTACACTGTGCCTTTAAACTATCAAAGTTGAAACTCTCTCTCTGTTGTCTGCCTGTCACTTTAATGTTTAAACCCACCCCCACTGCTGCGTTCTTGACCAATCACGTGGCTTTAACCAATGACTGGGGTGGGGAATAGAGGACAAAAACAGTCGGCTGCCATTTTGTTGTTAGAAGAACGGGCTCGTTCGCGAACGACACATCACTCATTGAGGCAGCTCCGTGTATGAAAAGAGTTCGTATGCCAAGGTAAAGTTTGAATGCCAAAGTAGAATTTTCATAAATGTAACGCTCGTAAACCGAATAGTTTGTAAGACAAGGGGTTCGTAAACTGAGGTATCACTGTATTGAGATCAGTACATTTGGGCACATTGTGGGAAAACATATTCTGAAAATATGCCACGAGTGCCCATTATATGATGAAGATCAAGGCGTCGAAAGCTGCAGGTGTTGCTGAAATAAAAAATAAAATAAAATAAACATTACATTTTTACACACTGCCTCTCGAAGACGTGTGTCACCTCCCCGCCCCCAAAATGCGATAAGATCCCACGTATCTCAAGACTGGGTCTTACCATGACCATTCCACCTGCATTGACCATGTTGCCGGAGACGGGCAGGGTGACGGTCACGGTGCCTTGACTATTGCTGGTGTTGGTGTTGGCCCCTCCCGCCTGCACGATCTGGGCGCCCGCCAAGCTGGCGGCGGGAATTGTGATCATTCCTGACAAACACACATTCTTACTTTTAGACAGCTCAAAAGCAGCAGGGAAACATAGAGAAGAGAATTAGGTTGGGAACACCATTGGAACCAGATGAAGAACCCGAGTTAGCACTGGGGCTGGACTGTGCCATTTATTGGGCACCGTGAACATTTTATGCAACTTTGCTGAAATGGTTCTGGGACTTTTGATAATGATGATTATTTTATTACTTGGATCCTTGACTCAAATTTAACATATAGGGGGTTGCCCAGGGAGTTATCTTTAATACTAATACTAATAATGATACTACTACTACTACTACTCCTAATAATAATAATAATAATAATAATTAAAAATAATAATAATAATAATAATAGAGCATTGTCATCAAATGGTGAGTATAGTTTTTCCTTTTTTGAATGTTGCTGCGCCAATGACCATTTTGTTTGGCAGCTTTTTATTGAGCGAGTTGCTTGTTCTGTAGCCACAAAGGGACATACGTCTTCTTGTGCCGGTCCCAAGCCCGGAAAAATACAGAGGGTTGTGTCAGGAAGGGCATCGGACGTAAAAGCTTGGCCAAATCAAACATGCGGATCAAACCTCTAAAGATGGAAGACACTGATTTGCTGTGGCGACCCCTTGAAGGGAAAAGCGGAAAGGAAAATAATAATAATAATAATAATAATATTAAGAAGAAGAAGAACAGAGGAAGATGAGGAGGAAGAAGTAGAAGAAGAAAAAAAAGAAGAAGAAGAAGAAGAACTGTACTGCTGTGTTACTTCCGGGTAGAGTGAACGCTGGCGCAAATGGCTGCCGCTGCTCACCCGCACAAAAAAATCTTGTGCCTGTAAAGTGTCCTTGAGAGTTTTGAAAGGCGCTTATAAATTAAATGTATTATTATTATTATTATTATTATTATGTTATGATTATGATTATATGATATTATTATATGATTATTATTATAATTATCATCATTATCACCATAATAATAATAATAATTATTATTATTATTATTATTATTATCTTTGCGAGTCGATCACAAAGATCCCGAAAACTGATGTCCATTGTTCTGGACCCCCCATTGTGGGGAAACCGTTGTGAGAACGACCCCAAGTAATAAAGGACTCTGAGACCAGCCCCTTTTTTCCGCCCATGTTCTAAATGTGTTTTTTTAACCTGTCAATTTGACTCAAATCACAACAAGAGTATTGAAAGAGGGGAACCAAATAAAGCTGTGCATTTTCCATGGCTATTCCACCGGTTTGTGTGATGCGACGTGTGCCTCGGTTTACCCTGCTGCAGGACAGTTCCGTCTGCGTTGACTGGCTGGTAGACAATCGTTTGGCCGTCAGCTGTCTGAGCCACTTGTTGGCCCTGAACACTGATTTGCTGACCCTGTTCCAAAGAAAATCCGTCAAGTTTTTTTTTGTACAATGGATGATTGGATTGGAAGCCACACGGTGTCCAAACTTTTAGCAAAGCAGGCATATTTGGTGTTAAAAATGTAAGGGGGTTGGGAACCATGGCGGACTTTCTTTACATATAACAGCAATTCATTGAAATACATTTCAGTGAGCGACTTTGTGTTTCACATTTGCTTTTTTACTTTAATTTCAGTTTTCATAAGCATGTGTTTGAATATTCAATTCATTTCAATTTTTTTCTTTGTCACGGCTAAACAGAAGTAATTGTTCTTTCTTGATTGTCAATGTTAGACGAGTTATATACACATCCTAAAACATCCAATGTTATTTCATTTCTACTTATTCTTATCAGTTAGTAAGTCCATATATGTATGTAGTTTAGTTATTTGTATATGTTAGTTAGTATACATGTACTTAGGTCAGTTAAAACGTTAAAGGACTACCGACGTCTCCGGACAAGTTGTGTCCATAATTTGTAAAATGGCTTCAAATGACTTCTACTGAGCATATTTTACAAAGATTCCACTGCATATAGCTATATTTTACGTTTTAAGACTCGCGCTGAATATTCAGGAAGTCTTGTTTTCGAGTTGATGACGATCCCCACGTGACGTCATGTCTGGAAAGCCCCTGACCGAAAAAAAAGGACACATTGTAGCAGTCCTTCCATCACGTCAATGCATTTTGCTGTGCTTGTTTGGTCTGAAAACATCGTGTTGCACCAAAAAGAGCCAGAAGAGGGCAACCAAGCTCCATATAAGGAATTTATTCAGCTGATTCATTTCTCACAGGAGCTCGGTCGCCATTTTCTGCCTCTTTTTTGGTGATCCATTTCCCCCCAATGTTGCCTCAAAATGGCACGGAATAAATTCTTTAATCGGTTGCAAACATGTATGCTTTCCTCTTCAGAACTATTTGAATCATATTCATAACCGGATGTGTAACAAGAAAACATATTCTCAGAATCTGAAGCCATTGTTTTGATTCTCCAGCAATGCAAGACGTCTTGGCGTGACGTCACGAATTGGGGGCGGGACTTTCTGAAAAATGCCCAATTCGCAGCTCAATTTTTTGCAGATTTTGGACACTAAGTCATTTTTATTGGTGTTTTGCATTTGAATAAAAAATATCATACTGCGTGTTGTGGGTATTTTAGATGCTATAAAACGTTTTTCTGATGTCAGTTAGTAGACAAGTGACGTCGGTTGTCCTTTAACCTATCAGGTTTCAGTCTAATAAAAAATATTCATGATTGTGTTTAGCAGATGATAGGTCCTTTCCATAGTGACATCACTCCTGTTGTCTATATCTGTTTGGGACGCACTCTACCAACTGCTCTTGTCTTTCTCTCTCTTTTGGCTTTGCTCTCCCCCTTCTCCCATCAAGAACATTCTCTCGCTGCCTAATAAATACAGTAAAGTCTCGTTATATCGATATTCAAGGGAGTCCGAAAAAATATCGATATAACCGGGACTATCGATATATCCGACCCAGTTTGCATGTAATTTTCTCCGTGCGTGCATAGAAATAGTATCGATATAACCGGGACTATCGATATATCCGATATCGATATAACGAGACTTTACTGTAAATATATATTTTTATATCACCTTGCTTCCTGCTGATTAAATATTTAAACTACACAGAACAAGATTTAAGCCAACAGTCAACATTGTTGAACATTTTTAAATAATTAGAAAATCAGAATTTGAGATTTTTTTTGTAATTTAGAAAATCGCCATTAGATTTTTTTTTAATTTAGAAAATCGGTAGTTTAGAAGAATGTTCTCAAAATTTAGAAAATCACCATTGTAGATTTTTCTTTTAGAAAATTGTGGGGGACTCATTCAATCAATGACTAATTTGCTGTTCCTAATTGAGCCACCAGAAGGCAGCACTTAGCACACACAGGTCACAGCTCTACCACCCAACTTTTTCATTCTACATGGAGGCCATTCGGAATCTAAAGAAAGAAGCATCAGCGTAGAGTGCCGATGCGTATGTGGAATTGTCGCGGCTTGGAATTGAAGCGGAATTACGTGGGACAATTTCCTTTCGTCAACGGATGCTACAGCGTCGTGTTTGCTTTCAACATTTAGCTTTTCACCATGACGTCCCTGATCCACTGGTGAAAAGGACGCTTTGATCCTCTCCTCTTTCATTTAAGTACTGTTTCATACAAAAAAGAGGGTGCGGAAAGTGCTGAAGATTGAAGACTGGCTGTGTCTTTTGTGTTGTATCACATTGTTATTTTGTTTTTTTTGTTGTTGTTTGACTTCAAGATGGCGTCGCAAGAGTGGCTGCCTTTACAGCAGCTCCTGTATTTTGTTTTTCTCCTTCCTTTTCTTTACTTATCCTTTCATCACTTTGCTGCTGTGAAACGTAAATTTCTCCACTGCAAGACTAGTAAAGGCTGATCCAATCCAATCCAATCCAATCCAAGTCTGCCTCATCGATTTGCATGAGACGCGTCAAGAATGCAGTAAGGTAGGAAAACCCATTTTGCCGGCGAGTATTCAAGACCTGGTTTTGTCCGGCCGTGATAGCCGTCTGAGGTTGCTGAATGATGATCTGCTGAGGCTGGCCCTGCTGACCTTGGAGCTGCAAAGTTTGACCGCCTTGCAGCTGGATCTGTCCGGGCTGCACCAACTGGATCTGAATCAAAAATACATAAATAAATGAATAAATAAATAAACCACAATGCAACAGTCCACCAAACGTTTGCCGTCTCACCTGCTGCAGCCCCTGAGCTCCGGACACGGGAACCTGCATGATGGTCTGACCTTGTCCCCCTGACATGGCCTGCACCATGATGGGCTGTCCGGACGACGTGATGAGCTGACCGCCACTCACCTGGACCATCAGAGGCTGACCCTGCACCTGCACACCAGGAAGAACGTTCTCACAGCAGCACGGCCATCTTGACTGATATTATTTTTTTCAAATGTACAGTCGCTCGCCACCAAAAACACGAGGGATGAATGTTTACATCCAAGGGAGCAAACTCCACAATTTCAATTACAATGGAGGAAGGGTGTCCGAGTCCTTTTTTTTGCCACGGGCCATATTGTAGTTACAGTTTCCTCTTGGGTGCCGTGATCCACATGTTACATCTAGAGCGCACAACAAATTAATGAATAACTAGTTTTCAAATTTGAAGTAAAAAATTATGTCTTATTGTGGTTGGGACATATTGAAATTTTGGTTCAGACTTTAGCAAGAATCATGGAATTTCTCAAGTTTGATTTGCTATCCATGGCCGAATAAAAGGATGTGGCGGGCCAGATTTGGCCCGCGGGCCTTGACTTTGACACGTGATGTACTACTACTAATAATAATACATTTAATTTCTAAGCGCCTTTCAAACGTCTCAAGGACACTGTATATTAAAGGACAACCGACGTCTCCGGACAAGTTGTGTCCATAATTTGTAAAATGGCTTCAAATGACTTCTACTGAGCGTATTTTACCAAGATTCCACCGCATATAGCTATACTTTACGTTTTAAGACTCGCGCTGAATATTCAGGAAGTCTTGTTTTTGAGTTGGTGACGAGTCCGTACGTGACGTCACGAAAGGAACACCCCTGACCGAAAAAAAGACGCATTGTAGCAGTCCTTCCATCACGTCAATGTATTTTGCTGTACTTGTTTGGTCTGGTGACCTCATGTTGCACCCAAAAGCCGCCAGAAGAGGGTGTCCTGGCTCCATATA
The DNA here is from genome assembly GCF_051943395.1 of Hippocampus bargibanti. Classification (NCBI taxonomy): domain Eukaryota; kingdom Metazoa; phylum Chordata; class Actinopteri; order Syngnathiformes; family Syngnathidae; genus Hippocampus; species Hippocampus bargibanti. The sequence continues at coordinate 27,340,592 of NC_142734.1, forward strand.
AGGAATGTATTAGCCTGTGGAAACAGAGGTGGCCACAGGAGGTCGCCATTTTGTGCCTCTTTTTCGTTGAGACATTTCCCCTCAATGTTGCCTCATAATGGCACGGAATAAATTCTTTAATCGATTGCAAACATGTATGCTTTCCTCTTCAGAACTATTCAGAATCAGAATCAGAATCAGAATCAGAATCATCTTTATTGCCAAGTATGTAGGACACACAAGGAATTTGTTTCCGGTAGAACACGCTGCACTAGTATCGTCAAAAAAACTGCTAAGTGGCATTTGAATCATAGTCATAACTGGATGTGTAACAAGAAAGCATATTCTCCGAATCTAAAGCCATTGTTTTGATTCTGCAGCAATGCAAGACGTCTTGGAGTGACGTCACGAACTGGGGGCGGGACTTTCTGAAAATGCCCAATTCGCAGCTCAATTTTTTGCAGATTTTGGACACTTTAAGTCATTTTTATTGGTGTTTTGCATTTGAATAAAAATATCATACTGCGTGTTTTGGGTATTTTAGATGCTATAAAATGTTTTTCTGATGTCAGTTAAGAAACAAAAAAGTGACGTTGGTTGTCCTTTAAAGCCTTTTTAGCCCAAACGACCATGTATAGTAAGGCATTTTTCGCTGAAAAAATGACTATGTATAGCAAGGGTGTAAAAGTTATTTTTTTCTAAAGGCTACATTGTAGTTATGGTTTCTGCTCGAGGACCGTTATGAATTTGGAGAAGTGAATAAAATGTTTCAAGCCCCTCCACATATTCCAAAAAATTAATCAATAACTAGTTTTCAAATGTGAACTCACAAATAATGACTGTTATTATGGTTTACGTAGGACAATTTTAGATTTTGGTTCAGACTTTAGCAAGCATTTTGAAGTTACATTTACTTTGGCGGACCGACTAAAATGATGTGGTGGGCAAGATTTGGCCCCTGGGCCTTGACTTTGACACCTATCCTATGGCGTAAACACAAATGTTTCTGCAACATGGGTGCGCGGCTGAGTCCCTATTCATGAATATTTTTTCTGTGTCATTCCAGACCACAATCAATGCACCGCTAGCATTTTGAGATATTTTTTGAGCGAAGGATATACGTTCACCGGGGAGTTCAACTCATCACTCACGACATGCAGAGGTTCACTGTGGTCTGAAAAGTGTACAACTGAACAGATTATTTTTGTTGTGTATCAGCAAAGGGCACAGAAGGAAATTTATGCGAATGGATTCTGATCAAGCCGACCCCCCCAAAAATAATAAAAAACAAAAAACACCAGACAGCAGTCACGGCACAAAATGACCACACAGGCGGACAGATGACGGACGGGACGCTGTGCTGAGTGAGCAGCATGCAGTGATTTCAGAGAGCCGAGCGACACATGCGACAGCCTGATGGAAATACGAGCGGTCTGCCTCCACGACTGTTGCATGCAAATGCATATGACTCCAAATTTGCAACGTGCCATTTTCTTTTGTCCATCTTTACTTTTTTACTGTTTGGGTAGAAGGTGAATTAGATCACTTTTGCTAATTTATCTCTCTGTTTTAAAGTGAAACAAATCCCAAAATTGTCAAAACACTCCAAAGTTCTGCCAGTAATTTCAATCAATCCTCTTGTAAGTGTTAATGGTCCAGAAAAAAATGTTATTAATTTCATTTATTAATCCAACATCAGAATTTTAGGATGCCAAATATCACAATAGGTATTTTATATATTTATTTGTATTAAAAAAAAAATCAACAAAAATTTGAATTATTTTTTATTTGTAATGATTTAATTTTACGTAATAGTTAATTAAATAGAATACAAATGTATACTTTTGCACTGAAACATTTTTGTGCATGCAATACTTTGTTTTTCTTTTCGACCAACCACCCACCACCCCCACTTCACTCCTTTTAATTTTTCTGCTGCAGATCGCCATTTCCCCATTGTGGGACTATTAAAGGCTTTATTATGCTATCTTAATTAAAACAATGCAGTTTTCCCAGAAGCATATTTAAACTGAGTCAAACATTTTTTAATTAATGTTTTTAATATTTTTTCTTCGATAACTATGACCTCTTGGACATCACTTTGGTGCTGGTATACGCTGATGCGACCACAAGATGCTCCATTTTAGCTCCGGTTATGAAATTAGCGCAGCATCGTGTGAGAGATGGCCACGGTTATTGGAACCTCCCTTTTTTTCCATTCTGTTAATTGAAGAAAAAAAAAATCATAATCAATTAATCGATAGGGGGGTGGGGGCGATAAAGTGCTAGTCAGATGTCTGGCAAAGTTTTTCTCACCCACAATGGGGCAGGATTTGCCTTTTGTACAGCTGCCCCCATTTCAAGGTCAGATAACTCCACACCCATATAACTTAGGAATTAACTAAATTAAATAAATTCTTAAATACATTTTTTTCTGATTTAAGAAGTGAGTCTAAGGTTTCTTACGCTTCATAGAATGTTTATGTAGTCCTAAAACACAATATTCTATGAGTCCTGTAATTTGAATGAGAATGACAAAAAAAACCGTGGCACTGGAGTGGACACGTTTTTGCACATCGTCTGGCAGCGAATGAGTTAATTAGTTAACTAATCAATTAAAAATAATTAACATGGAAAAAGGCAAACCCTTATTTTCTCCCAGGTAAAAGGAGAGTCTATTCTTTTGTTGGTACTTCTAATCGTTGACCACAATATCCCGCAAGCGTTCTAAAACAGCTGGCGAAAACCGGATCATGATCCCATGTCTGTTTATTTCATGATTTATTGATCACGGCGTGGCCATAAGATCCCCGACAGCAAAGATGGAGTCATAGAGGAGGCGTACGCCGCTCACGCGGGGGCGACCAAGACACCACTACCTGGAGTGTCTGCACCTGCTGGCCCGAGGCTGTCACCACGGGCGCCTCCGTTTGCAGCTGCACAGCCGTCACTGTGCCCTGGGCCTGCAGGCAAGGCACCACAATGCAACCTTACAAAAACCAACAGTCTCGCTACCTCGCCAGCAGGAGTTGGCCCAAAAGGAAGCCCAATCCGGAATTCGACTCATCCGGGACACCGAGGCCTCTTTTCAAACGATGAATTCGCCAAGCGTATTTTGCTTTTCACAACTCTTAAAAGCTAGAGTGGCCATGTTCAAAGTATTTTGTGGGTGTCGTGTTAAGATTTGAATTGACACGATGGCTTAAATTTGAAACTTGCGTAAAAGGTTCCTGTTGAAGTACAAAGCTGCAAAACAAGAATTTGTTTTGTGATCACTTGATTTTCGGTTTTGATGTTGTATATTCAATTTTCATAGTTTTGTTGAAATAATTGTAAATTTATGTTTTTCGGAAGCAGCCTTGAGCGCCTCTCAAGTCGAACGGAAGGAACATAGCTCCATCTAGTGCAAGGGTGTCAAAGTCATTTTTTTTGCGGCGAGCTAACATTGGGAGTCACGGTTTCCGAGCGGGGGGCCATTATGAATTTGGGGAAGCCATTAGAATGTTTCATCCCCTCGACATATTACATGTAGAGCGCACAACAAATTAATGAATAATTAGTTTTCAAATTTTAAGTAAAAAATATTGACTGTTAATGTGGTTGACATGGGACAATGTGAACTTTTGGCTTGGACTTGAGCAAGCATCATGGAATTTCACAAGTTTTATTTGCTTTCGCTGGCCGAATAACAGGATGTGGTGGACCAGATTTGGCCCCTGGGCCATGACTTTGACACGTGTTGTAAAAGATCACATTTGACAAGACTATAAACTTTTCAATGTGATTCACTTGAACAGAATTCAACCATGTCTGACACAATATTTTTGCTCAGCTATTTAAATGGCATGATGTGTTTCTTAGCCATGTCAGTTCTGAGTGCCTGGGAGAGTCAATTGATTGTTGATGATCCGCCTCAGATTGGGGGCGTTGGTGCGAGCTTCCCAAGGAATGAAAGTGATTGATTGTGAATTCACCTGCTGTTGGATCTGTCCATTGGTAGTCTGCACGACGATCTGCTCTCCAGTCGCCGTGGTGGCAGCCGTGTACTGCTCCATCGCCACTTCACCAACACGCCGTTCTTTCACAGAGATGTACATTGTAAGAGAGATCAGACAGTGTTACACACAACTAGTCAGGGCACTATTCATAGCCCCTCTGCCCAAACACATTTTATGTATTATGTACATAACTGTGACCACAGGGGATACACGTCATTATGTCATGTTTAAAAAATAAATAAGTATAAAATTACAGATATGGAAAATATTAACAGCCCCACACTCCCAAAAACAATGTTTTGGTATTTATCTGCAAATAAATGTTAAAAATGAAATTACAGTATTTCTCCTTTAAAATGAAATCATAAATGGCACGCTTCTTGTGAGGATAAAGAGTATCGCAATGGTGTCCAAGTCATTTTTTTTTTGTGGTGGGCCATATTGTAGTTACGGTTTCCTCTCGGAGGGCCATTATGAATTTGAGGAAGTCATTGGATTGTTTTATCGCCTCCACATATTACATAAAGAGTGCCGAACAAATGAATGAATGAATGGTTTTCAAATTTGAAGTAAAAAATAATGACAATTATTGTGATTTACATGGGTCACTTTGAAATTTTGGTTTGGATTTTTGCAAGCATTGTGGAATTTTAAAGTTTGATTTGCTTTCGTGGGCCAAATAAAATGATGCGGTGGGCAAGACACTGGTGGCGTGTTGGAAAATGGCTGGATGCATAGGATGGTCATACTGAAGAGAATAAACATACACATAAGTAAATGCAAATGCAGTTTGAATCGTCGTCATTCAAAATACTACTCAACACAAGGTTCGGAAAAATGATAAGGGTTTGTTAAAAAAATACATTTTTAAGACACTCCAGAAGGAGATTCGCGTTTTATTTGTACCATTTCTGTCGGTCTTAAGAGCGCACATTTGGAAAATAAGAAGTTTGTAATAAGAATAAGAGGAAAGCCCTTTATTTGGGTTTAAACGAAGAAGCGCTTAGCGTACCCATAAACAACATCCGCGTAAAAATCAGCTATCTCGGCAATTAATTTTGATCGCGCGGGGACAAGGCGCCTTAGCTCATCCAACCATGGGGTAAGGGGGATGGGGGTGAATACGACTAGTCTTGGGGCCTCGTTGACGACCATCCATTTGAAAGGATTTGATCCAGAGGGTCTCTAGTAGGCACATCCAAGCACCCCGCGATATTTGACCAAAAGTCGTCCGAGGGCGGCGAATGGAGCCATTCTCCACCGCCCCTTTGTTCAAGCCAAACAGCTAAAGAGTTAGCTCGCCCGACCGATAGCCCCCCGCAAATTTGGGCGAAGGCCCTGTAACGTCCCAGCCTTGTTCGATTTTTGTGCACTTTGTCGGGTTAGTCATTTGGTTGGTCCGCGGCAAACCAATCCGTGCTGACAGCTCTACCCAATCTTCAATCCGCTCTCCCTTACCGTGGAGTCGCCGCTGTCCGGTTTCCCTCTGATTGGCTCCAGTACAGCTCGCTAAAGCCCAATCAACAAAGTGAGCGAACAAAATGGCCGCAAATGAAGCAACCCAGTCAGGGGGAAGGTTGGAGGGGGAGGAGAAAACGTGGAAGGATGTGTTGCACTGTACAAGGCGCCCTGTAGATGTCGCAATCGTTGAACGTCAAACTGCCCTCTAAATTTCAGTGTCTGTCATTCAAGGACATTTATATAGACGCCTTTCGTTCTGTAATCGCCCTCAATTTATTTTTTTAAGATTAGGTATGTATATGACCGTGGTATTAAATGTCATACTTGTGTTGTCTTCGAGTAACTGTTCTGAAAGCCGGGAAGAATGTAAAAAAATTATAATGATAGTTCGGTTGCGCATATTTAATTTTGTTCAAATGCACTTGCCGTACAAAACCAGGAACTTGAATGTTATTTCCTTTAAAATGGATACCGATAAGACTTTCGTCTACTGATCCACGAACATTTTTCCACGTTTGCCATCATACGAGCGTCCCAAGTCTTCGACTCCGCCATGACCGCCGGACGTCTTTACGTCCTCTCCCGGTGGATTCGAGCAGTGGCAACCCCTTCGGCGTGCCTTCTCAAAGCGGTACCGCGGCATCCTGCCTCGGCGTTTTGCCGTTATGCCAGCAGCAGACGTGCGGGAAATCCACTCGGAGTTCAAAATAGAGCCCGCAAAGACGAAGAAGATGACGACGACGACGACCCCATCATGGAGGAGGTCGAGGACAAAGTCAACGCTTTGCTTGAGTAAATTAAATTCCTAAGTGCCACGACCCCACCACTGGAGTTTATATTCAGTTGACACTATCACAACTACGACTGCGATTAATCTAGATGCATTCAACATTTTAATGTCTATTCTTTGATAGTATATTTTATAATAATAACATATTTAATTTTTAAGCGCCTTTGAAAACTCTCAAGGACACTTTAGTCACCGGATACTTTTTTTCTGCGGGTGAGCAGCGGCAGCCACACGCACCAGCGTTCACTCAACGCGGACGTAACAAAGTAAAAACAAACTAAATTTTAGTGTGCTTTTTCCCTACATTTGAAAACTTTACATGCTAATTTGACTAAGATCGTAAAAAGAGGGCTCAGGCTTACATTCCCGAATCTGTATTTCAGCCAAATGATTTTTTTTTCTTCTAGAGCGAATAGGAAAAAGAAGCTGGGGATCAAATACAACATAATGGACAGGAAAATGACACAGTCAGGCGCTCCAGAGAGGAACTTGTCTTGGGAGGCCGTGGAGACCATTAGGTGAGCTCTTTGGGGAGGACGGTAACTTGGATACGCAGCGAGCGGTAGGCAAGTCTCAGGTACCTATATCCCGACGAAGGTTCATGCACACGCAAAGTTCCTAGGTCCTTTAAAGGGCAACCGACGTCACTTTTTTGTTTTTTAACTGACATCAGAAAAACGTTTCATAGCATCTAAAATACCCAAAACACGCAGTATGATATTTTTATTCAAATGCAAAACACCAATAAAAATGACTTAAAGTGTCCAAAATCTGCAAAAAATTGAGCTGCGAATTGGGCATTTTCAGAAAGTCCCGCCCCCAGTTTGTGACGTCACGCCAAGACGTCTTGCATTGCTGGAGAATAAAAACAATGGCTTCAGATTCGGATAATATGCTTTCTTGTTACACATCCAGCTATGAATATGATTCAAATAGTTCTGAAGAGGAAAGCATACATGTTTGCAATCGATTAAAGAATTTATTCCGTGTCATTTTGAGGCATCTGGACTGCAATGTAGCGTCCCAGAACAGATGCACAAAATGGCGACCTCCTGTGGCCACCTCCGTTTCTACAGGCTGATAAATTCTTCATATGGAACTTGGACGCCCTCTTCTGGCGGCTTTTGGGTGCAACACAAAGTTTTCAGACCAAACATGTACAGCAAAATACATTGATGTGATGGAAGGACTGCTACAAAATGTCTTTTTTTTTCGGTCAGGGGCTTTCCTTTAGTGACGTCACGTACGGACTCGTCACCAACTCAAAAACAAGACTTCCTGAATATGCAGCGGGAGTCTTAAAACGTAAAATATAGCTATATGCGGTGGAATCTTAGTAAAATACGCTCAGTAGAAGTCATCTGAAGCCATTTTACAAATTATGGACACAACTTGTCCGGAGACATCGGTTGTCCTTTAAATGTATGGACCCCACAGATCTCCTGGTTCACAGAGGTCCCCCGAGCTTAAAGGTTCCTGAAAATGAGTTTCGGTTAGCCTATCTGCCAATTTAACGGGCAACTTTACATTTGCTATCAAAGTCTCCTGCTTTCAGGTATCTAAAGCGAGAAGATCCAGACGTTTGGACGGTTGAGCATTTAGCTGAAGGCTTCTCAGTCAGCTCCGCGGTAATCCGAAGGGTGCTCCGTAGCAAGTTCAGCCCGACGCTCCAGAGAAAAGCAAAGCAGGACGCCAAGGTAAGATTGTGAAATTCTGCGAATTTAAACAAATCGTAAAATTTACACACACATGAATCGAGTTGATGGGAATTTAAATTATTTGTAGTGATTTAGGTTTTTGACCAAAAATTTAATTTTTTTTTATGCCTCCGTTTACAACCGAATATGGTTTCTCGCGCAAACCTGAATGCACCACTCGACTCTTGGGCTTCCTTACGTCACTTCCTTGTCGCCTCATGACTGACGCATTATCTTCGTGTTGCGTTCCATTGTGAGCAGATGTGTTTTTATCTATCATGAGAAAAAAGTAGACATCAAATACATTGATTATATTGGGAAATGTTTCGGTTCATGGTCAAAAACCGATTTTTGACTGTAATTGTGACTGAAACAACCAGATTTCATACAGTGGTGACGACTACAGGTTCAAGTGCCCAAAGTTGTACTTTTATTTTGTGATGAATCTTGTCACTAATAGTTACAATTTTGGCCGATTCCTTATCTTAACGCGCCACGGGCACTTACTGAAACATTTTCACCCATCTGCCATCCTTGACAAAGGTAATGTCTAAGCTTCAGCGTCCAGCATTGTTATCGGGCGAGGCCGGGACATTGCCAAGCCGACCGGAGCTGCTGCGCTCGGGCCGCTCGCCACGCCAGTTCTTGCCTCCCGGAAACCTCAAAGCCGCTTTGGTTTCCATGGACGTCCAGAAGAGTGAACCCCCGATTAAATCTTCCGCACTCATTACTGGTCCAGCGATGCGGTCAAGATATCCCAAAGATCTTACCGCACCGCCGACGCCTGCGCAGGACTGCGGCTTTGTTGCCGTCGATCCGGTAGAGTTGGAAGATGAGACGTGGGATGGACGATTGTTTTCTGAGGAAGATCTTGACGACTTTCGAGATTCTAAACCTGCGCCCGCTGTACAAGTTGGGAACGATTTCTTTGATGGCAACGGACATTTTTTGTACAGAATCTGATGAGCAAAAGATGAAAAAGATCTGAATATAGCCTATCAAAAATTAAAAGTGAAATACAGTCATGGGTTGCTATCTTAATTCAGAGTTGGCTCATTTTTTTTTCATTTGATGGTTTTACAGATGGCACAAAAAGACAATAGTCAAAAGGAACAATAGAAATTTATTGGCAAACCCTAAGATAAAACTGCCTGAAATGATACAAACAGCAGCTAAAGATATTTACACATAAGCCATATTAAATTAGATGTTTTATTTTTAGACGCTCAGAAGAATGTCTTCTATTATGTTGGTTAAATAGCATCATTTGTCATTTTGAGCCCACCGTCTCAGGATTCAAAAATAGTCGAACATTTGCGAAAACTTGCGTCTGCATAAATTCTCAGTTGTGCACAAAACAGCTGAATCGAGGCAACTTAACTCTTGAATTAGTGTTTTGGTCTTTTTTATCTTCTCAAGAATGTTGAAAAAGAACTCGGGCATTGACGCTATTAGGCATACATTTTTTCAAATATGATCCACAGTGGTCCCCAACCACTGGTCCATGGACCAATAACGGTCAGCGAGTCATTTGGTACCAGGCCGCACAGAAATAAGGAATTTACACTGCAGTGAGATCTCAACTTGCAAACACCTTATCTTACAAACTTTTCATCTTACAAACGTCAATTTTCTGAAAATATACTTATAATAAGCACTATTTTCATAAGACACACCCATCACGGCTGGTGGAGTGATCTTCGGCGGAAGCACACGACCGAACAGCACCAGAGGTTAAGTTACTAACAGTCCTTATGGAAGGCGACTCTCCTTCCATAAGCCATCAACGACCATCAAAAAGGTAAATAAAACTTTATTTTACAGCACAGTTTATTTCTTTAATTACAGTCGTCATGTAATGTGCCTCTCTTTCCAAACAGCAATTCCCTTTGACCTTTGACCTCCAACGCCATTCCATCAAGCCATGAATGACCATCACAAATGTAAATAAAGTGACTTTATGATACAATGCAATGTATTTCTTCCATTACAATACAGTAGCACATTATTATCCATAGAATAAGGTATGTTGTGTGTAGTTTTAAGGCTTATTTAGTTGAAAAGTATATTTTATGGAAACCCGCGAACGGATTATTCCCATTTTAATGGTTCCCTATGATAATTGTTTTTTCGCCTTACACACTCTGTCTGGGAACCAATTAAGTTCGTAAGTTGAGGTCTCACAGTACTTCCGTTTTATATATTTTGGAATCAGAAAATAGTTTTATTTTTGGAAAAAAAGACTGGCTTTTTTTTAACCGGATGTTTTTTGGTCACATATGTTAGTGCTAAAATGAATCAGGTGAGCTCGTAAAAAAAGTTTAAAAAGACATTTTTAGTCTCTTATTTTGAAGGCATGTCAAAATGTTACCATGGCCACAGAGCATTAAAGCCAGATCAAACGTTCCTTGTGTCTTGATTCATTTTTATGTTTAGAAAATATCAGTTTTCATGGAGGACATATATTCATTCATTAATTGGATTTTTTTTTAAATCCGTTTTATCAGACGTTACCCGACATTAAAAAGGTCCATGGGGGGAAAAATAGTTGGGGACCGCTGATCGACACTACATTGCACTCAGAACATGCTAAAAACAAATATATTAAAAAAGGTGCAGTTATCTCAAGAGGCGGAGGGGAAAAAAAGATCTGAATGGGATATTACATAATGTACATGTCTCGAGAGCCCGCCCACCCATCAACTGTCAAACAAAACGGTCTTCCGTTAGCTTTGATTATTTCTGGCGAGTGAGCGATGTCACACAAAAAAAACAAAAGTTACGCCCTCATTGATCCGTTTTGTAAAAAAAATATCAGAGCGCTTTTACGAAGGCGCCGGGAACGCAGAAACAATTGCTTCCCCCCGATAGCTGGCGGGAGGTTTGTGGAATATCTCTTGAGTGTTTTGCTATCCTTCATTAATCATACATAGCGGCGGGTGCTACATTGCGACGCAAAATCGCACATGGGAACTAAATCTGTACATTTTTATTGCTATCAAACGGATGCTTGGAGAGTTGTGCTGCTTACCTACTTTGAGGGTGGAAATTCTCAAGCTTTTCCTTCCAAACTTAATTTCTCTTCACTTCCTCGCATGGATATGAGTTAAAGAGTTGCTAAGATGACAGTCGAGTGACACCGGCTTCAAAGTTGAAGCGAAAAAAAAAGTAGAGCGACAAAAAGAAGCATCTGGTCAGGAAACGCCCCTTGAGAATGATTGACATATTGCTTCTGCTGCTACTGCAACAGGTCCTTCAAAACAAAATGGTAGAAGAGTTAAGAGATTTTGTATCTGCACCTCCATTTCGAGATTAATTATCAAAGCATACAGGTGACGGTAAAGCTATTGATCAGTCACCATCTGCACCGCGTTGACGTCACCCTACCTCGTCGGAGTCATCGTGAAAGTCGATCTTTCCGTTGACTGCGTGCTCACAGTCTAGCTGCTCGTCCAAGGTGTCATCCACGCCTTCCGCCGCATTTTCGCTGGCCTGTTGCTGCAGTACCGAGTATCTGTGGACCAGGAACCTGTGGACACAAATCACATCTGACTTTTGTCGCTCACATAGAACAAACTGCCGGTAGTTGCTCGTCCAGTACAAGGTACCCGATAGCAGATGGCCAAAATCCGAATGCAGCGGCACCTCAACTTATGAACGTCTCTGATGGGTTAAAATGCATCTAAAATCATCTAACAGTCTCTTTATACGAAATGTTCAAATTATGAAACGCTTCCACAAGAAAATATTGCCTCTAGTTCTGAAAGAAATTTCAAGATACAAAGGGTAAAACGTCTCTCTCTATGAAATGTTCAAACGACGAAACGCTTCCATCGGAAAATATTGCCTCACATTACGAAATAAATTTGAAGATATGAACAGTAAAAATTACAGTACTGTATGTCAGAACGACTTTTAAGAGAGAACATGATCTAAAGATCTAAAAAACGATTCGGGGAAGACAGTTAAAAGTGAAATGATCATCATTTCTATACATTATTCCACTGTCTGAAACTCATGACAAAAAGTTAGCGGACACCCGGGCAGGCAACTTTTCAGAGTTGTCTGAAAGTTGCCTGCCCCATTTTTCACAACTTAAAACACAATAAGATGACTAATCGCAAAAAAAACAAAAAAACAAAAAACAACAACACATTGTTGATAAGTATAAAGGAGTATTTTAAATTAAGCAAGTACATACCACAAATGCTCCCTTGCTTAATTCATGGTAAATATCCCTTACTGAAGATTTTGCTCCAGTTGTTTTTTGTCATGGTGCACAATACAATGTTTGCGTTGCGTTGTCTGCTCAAAGCAACGTGGACTCCTCTTTGTAAGCGGCTTTCAAAACCCTAAAGTACACTTTTCAGTCATGGTGTAGTCCAAAGCACAAAATAGGCTTCTGATTGGCAAATGCATACTCGGCTTTGGACTACACCATGCTACACCGGCTTTGAACGGCTTTGGACTACACCATGACTGAAAAGTGTACTTGAGAGTTTTGAAAGAGCAGTCCACTTGGCTTGTAGTGGTTTGCTTTTAGCTTTTGCTTTATTGAATAAAACAAACGTTTGATTAAAAAAAACACTTTTTTTTCCCTTGAAGAAGTTGTCGGCCACCCGGGCCGAGACGTTTTGAAAGTTGTATGCCCGACGTAAAAGTTGTACGCCCCGGGCCACCGGGCAGACGCTATTTCAAACACTGATTATTCTATGTTTTTTTACATAATGCACAATTCTCATTTATTGCGCAATAACCGCAGCACATTTTTGTACAATATTCTGATCCATTTGAATGCTTTCTGATTGTGAGGGGCTTGGAACGGATTAGGGCATTTACATGGAAAACGCATCTCTACTTTAGCCAAATCTTCCCAGTTAAAAATGTCTTCCATGACCAGTTAATTTCATAAGTAGAGGTAACACTGTACAGTGGCGACAGAGAAGACTTAGAACTTTTCTTTATGTAAATATTACACTCATTTCCACTACCTGCATACTGAATTTCATTTGGATCCTGTACATGCACGCACCCAAGGAGGATGGTTCAATGGGTAGGAAACAAAAAGGGCACTCAAACCTGCCGCCGCAGACATATTTCTTGATGAAGAGGACTCCGGCGGCAATGCTCAGCAGCATGATTACTATGGTGAGCACAATGGCTACGGATGTAGAGGAGTTGCCTTTTTTCTGCAAGAAACAAAAGCACATACCTGTCAACCTCCACGGCTCAATGCCCTTACAAACTGTCGTATTTTCCCTTACAAAATACAAAATAATCATACTCCATATTTTCTTCAAACGTGTTTATTTATGTAGTTTAACATGTTATATTGTACATGTATTTCGTTATATCATTCTGTATATATTCTTAATAAATGATGAAATTGCTTAATTATTACAGTGTTCTCTATTGTATGCTATTGTGTGATTGATATGTTTTCCAGACTTTGACGTTTTTGGCGTGGCTCTTTGTATCAAAATGCGTCTTTAAATCATAGAAACCGGAGGCAGCTACTTTCACGTCTTTTTTGCAAGCAACACAATCCGAATATTCCACACCTTTCTTCGACGCTTGTATCAATCCCTGGTATCGTCCTGACTTTCGCTTTGTTCACGTGTGATCGGAAGGATGCAATGGGAAATCCCCAGGCGGCAGACGCATGCGCTCAGTAGCATCAAATTCCTCGCTTCGTTTGCAACAACAACAACAACAAAAAAACGATACAGAGATAGAGGCGAACCGCGGCGAACTCGTTTGACTTGATTGATTTGCCGTTTCGTGATAGTCAGTGTATACCGGATGGTACCATAATGGACAAATTTGCGTTTTTCCATACAGATTTTCTTGTATGTCGTACACGTCTTAAAATGCATAATAAATGTACTTTGTACGGCAAAAACGTACAGGTTGACAGGTATGAAAGCAAGAAAACAAAAACAGATGGATATTTTTGTCCAACAACACAATTGAGAGCATAAAAAACAAATCATTAACAAATTAGTTAATTAATCGGTCAATTGAGTGATTAATTAATAAAAAGCTGGAGGAAAAAGTGCAAAAAGAAAAAATAATAAAGAATATATGGGGGCGGGGAGAGTGGAACCTGTCCTCACCTGGATATCCGGTCCCAGCAGATCACTCACGCACCTCACACTCAGGTCAATTTCTTTGCGTTCAGGAATCGTACCTCCCTCACATTTATCACTCGGAATTTTCCTGTAGCTGTAAATGAAGACAATGTTTATTTGCTTTTTTTGCGACCAGTGTCAATATGAATGATTGGGACAAAGCCGAACCAAAAACCCGGTAATGTTCTCACCCTTGCGTCCGCAGCTGTTCCTCTCGGCCATGCAGACAAAACTCCAACACCTTGCCTTGCAGGTCCGGCTCCTCCACACACTCGGCCTGATTCTCTTTGCGGTAGTATCCAAAGTCGCTGAGTCAACGAAAAAAAGACGTCACAAAAAGTGACTTCAGAAACAATCTAAGTGACTAACAATTGTTCATATTCAGTGCTCGAGTATCAGTGTCGAGATTGTAGGGATCTAACTAACCCCTTTCCAAGATGGCGGTCACCACTCTGGACAGATATTCAAAAGTTAATCTTAACTCCATGAAACGCCCTCCCCTGCCCTCACCACCAACAAATTCCCCCAAAATCCAGATATAATAGTCCAACGGCACATGTAAAAGCACTCTCCATCTCTGACTTACCAGAGGAAGTCATACAAAGTGCACAGGCAAGGCGTCAGCTGCTTGTTGACCAAATAATCTCGTCCGTTCCAGCAAACGGAATCCTTACGGAGACGCTGGAATGTTTCCCTGTAGCCCAGGATGCAACCGTTGCTGGGATCGCTGATATTATCAGAGTGCGACAACCACTGCACATAATCGTCCTTCACGCCTACAGAGAATGTCAAAACAAAACAAAAAAATGACATAGGGGTCTGCTGTTCTGATTTTTAGTTTCAATGCTCTTACTGCATTTCCCCATGTGTAAAAATGTCTTTCCTGCTCTTTACGGAAAGGGGAAAACGGCAAAAACGAATACACTTGATTGCAACTCCCGACATCACTGACTATAAGCCACAATCCTCAAAGTCTGCGCGTCACAACTGTTGGGAGTGCGGCGCAAATGGTGTCCATAGTCTTCTAAAAAGACCTCACATTTTTTTAGGCAGAATGAATAACTGAATAAATCAATAAATAAAAATGAATAAAGGAATAAAATAATACATAAATAAAGGAATACACAGTGATACCTCAGCTTAAATGTAATTGGTTCCCAGAAAATGTGTGTAAGGCGAAAAGTTCGTCTGCCGAACATTTATTTACCATACGAAACCACTAAAAATTTTAATAATCTGCTTCCAAGTCCTCATAAAACATCAATTTCTACATAAGCCTTAAAACCACACAAAATATACCATATTCTATGTATGATAAATGTGCTATGGTATTGTCATTAAAGAAATAAACAGTACAGTATAATAAAGTTATTTTGACCATTGTGATGGTCGATGTAGTTGCCTCTTGATGATATCCAAGCAAAGTTGCCATGCTTTCTCGGCGATAATACCCTCATACACACTGTCCCATGCTAGCTGTTTTTTGTTAATCCAAATCAACAGAAGTGTTTCAACCTCTTCTATTGTCTGAGACCGTTGCTTGGACAACACAGAAACAACCTTACCCACACGTAGCAACGGTTGACTTAGCATACTGGTACTGGGACGCTAAATCACACAAACGCACACCTTGTTCGTGTTTTTCGATGATCTCCTTCTGCTCGACCGTTATTTTCTTTTCTGTGTTCTTTGTCTTAACACTAGCCTGTAGTGGGGTCTTTTTCGGTCCCATAATAGGAAAAGTACTCCACTCGATAACAAACCAGGTCTGCACTCAAATAATGTGGGTGTGGAAAACTAGTCCGCCAGTGTGGTTTGGTTCGTCCGCGGAAAACTATTTCATATGCCAAGATTATATTCTGACAAATTTAATGTTCATAAGGCAAAAAGTTCATGAGCTAAACCGTTTGTAAGCCGAAGTATCACTGTATATACATAAATAAACAACTAGATAAATACAGTGTAAATAACTACATAACAATCCATCCATCCATTTTCTGTTCCGCTTATTCCTCATTAGGGTCGCGGGGGGTGCTGGAGCCTGTCTCAGCTGTCTTCGGGCGCGAGGCGGGGGACACCCTGAATTGGTTGCCAGCCAATCGCAGACTACATAACCACATACATTAATAAATAAATGAATACATCAATACAGGAAAATACATAAATAAAGGAATAAAAGAATACATAAATAAAAGTTGGTAGCAATGTGTAAGCTCTCAGTCGTACAGGAGGTGGTCCATCAATGAAAAGGTTTCTTCAGCCATCTGTACTATATCTATATAAATTTGGGGAAGCCATTCGAATGGTTCATCCCCTCTCACATATCACATATAGAGCGCACAACAAATTGATGAACAACTAGTTTTCAAATTTGAAGTAAAAAATAATGACTGTTATTGTGGTTCACATGAGACATTTTTTTTCTGTGGACTTTAGCATCTAGGAATTTCACTAGTTTGATTTGATTTCTTGGCCCGAATAAAATGATGTGGCCGGCCAAATTTGACCCCCGGGCCTGACTTTGACACCTGTGTCCTAAATTGAGCCCGTGGGTGAATTTCATGAGATGCAGCAAGTTAAAAGCGGCATTGCTTTGGCGAAGCAGTGTATGTTAAAATAATTCCTTCTAATTGTTATTTATTTCATAGATGTATGAACATCGCTAGTCAATCCCATGACCGGTAGCTTCTTCTACTAGAAGTAGAAGAAGTATATATGTTGGCTAATGCTAAATGTCATTTACAGTGCACCGGTCCCACATCGTAACATTGGAAACACACAACCGGAAACGCCGCACCCCACCCATACGTGGTCCGCAGTACCTAGACTCCATCGTGTTGCCACTTACAGTCTCGGGTAATGAGATCCCGGAAGTCAATGGTGGTGGAGATCCATTGCTGGTTTAAGATGCTCGTTTTGTAGCCCCAGATGCTAACGTTCATGGAGCGGGCGCCCGGTTCAGACGCCAGCCCCGTGAAGAAAATGGGTTCCTTGGTGAACTTGTACGTGTGCCAGCATTGTCCTTCATCTGTAGAGAACCTGTCGGGATCACCAGAGAGTCGACAAAGTCAGAAAACGTAAACGAAGCAATATTTTGTTAGCTAATTTCCAAAATGTGTTTGAGTGAGGTGACTCGGAAACATAATAGCAGTCAATTTTTAATAGCACGATTTTCCAGAAGAGATGTGCTACTTTTCACTCATTGATTATATTTCTACTGCGTCAATATTTGGGTGAAGGTTGAAATTCGGTTTTGGGAGAAACCATTTACATGTGCAACTGTCATCAATTGGGATATCTTGAGCTAAACAGGCGTCATGGGAGAACGTCATAACTCATTTCCAACCATCAATAAAACATATTAAAGTCGCTCGCCACTGTAATAAAGCTGTTGGTTTCCTCCTTCCAAAAGAGTGATTCGCCGCCGTGCTGCATCGAAGTTGACCTCCATTTTGTGTAGACACATAACTTACAGATGCGCACCAAAATGTTGGTCTTGTTATTGATTGAAGGACAAAAAAAAAAAAAAAAAAATCAAGGAATAGAGTTTATCCACGTGAGTCTCACAGGGCACACAGCAATGTAAGATGGCCGCCGGTGGCTTCACTTCTTGCTAGGCAAGTAAGCGGTGTTGCCCTGCTTACTTCCTGCACTACTAAATAGGTAGATAAATAGCTAGCTAGATATACATAGATAGACAGACAGATAGCCAAATTAACATTAAGATTCCTTGAAAATAGAGGTTGTATGTAACACAAAACAATGTTCTTTTCAAAGAAGCAAGTTCAATTGTGTTTATATGACAAACTATTTGGGCTAGCAAATGGTTTACCCAGGGGTCCTATACGGGTTTGTGAATACCCGACAAATAGGGTGATATTTCGGTCTTTGAAAACCTGAATACAGTGAGACCTCAACTTACAAACACCTTATCTTACAAACTTTTCGTCTTACAAACGTCAAATTTATGAAAATTAAACCTTATAATAAGCACTATTTTCATAATACACACCCACCACCGCTGGCGGAGTGATCTTCGGCGGAAGCACACGACCGAACAGCACCAGAGGTTAAGTTACCAACAGTCCTTATGGAAGGTGACTCTCCTTCCATAAGCCGTCAACGACCATCAAAAAGGTAAATAAAACTTTATTTTACAGCACAGTTTATTTCTTTAATTACAGTCCTCATGTAATGCGCCTCTGTTTCCAAACAGCAATTCCCTTTGACCTCAGACGCCATTCCATCAAGCCATAAATGACCATCACAAATGTAAATAAAGTGACTTTATGATACAATGCAGTGTATTTCTTTCATTACAATACAATAGTACATTTATTATACATAGAATAAGGTATGTTGTGTGTAGTTTTAAGGCTTATTTAGTTGATTTGAGTAAATTTTATGGAAACCCGGGAACGGATTATTCCCATTTTAATGGTTTCCTATGGGATTTTTTTTTGAGATACACACTTTTCACCTTACACACGCTGTCTGGGAACCAATTAAGTTTGTAAGTTGAGGTCTCACTGTATATCTATAAAATTTGGAACGAGCAACAGATCCCTTTAGATGGAAACGGCGCAGAATTTTGGATTTTAAGTAGGAGGCAAAGATAATAGGGGGAGGGGGCGTTGCTCGAGCCCCCGATGGCACGTGAAGAGCATGAGAAAAGAACGCTTACTTGATCTCGTCGACCGGTTCATCGGGGCTGTGCGCCACGGCTACCAGCAGCCCACCCGAGTCCAGAATAGCGTAATGGTGTGGCCCATCCAGAGCCTTCATCCACGTGTAGCCGCCGTCATCGGACACAAACACGTCGGGGGTCGTCACAGAGACATCGTCGCCGACGCTCCCTGCCAAGATCGGGGGGATGGGTATACACGTTCACTGTGACAAATGAATTTAAAAAAAAGTGTCACAGAGAGTGATTTGAAAAATTCTAATTACCATGGGCTAATATCAACCCTACAGCGTTTGGTTCGCTGAGGGGCAGCATGGGGACGTTGAGCCTCATCGCGGTGCTGTATGTTGCAAGAATGTGGAGAGCGCACTGTTCGGACACAGAGACAAAGTTTAGTACATGTGCAGCACCTGGAGCAAACAAACAAACAAATAAATAAACGGAGAAGTAAATAAATGTGCTGATCAATCTAGTGTGTGCACCTTGGCCACTTGGGACCAATATCATACATGCTGTTAGTAGACCGTTTTGGCGATATAATAGTAGAAGAAGTACTGTCATGTGTAACCCCAGCTTCGACTGTAGCATCTTATGTGGGTGTGCCTTATATTTGCAAAACGTTGATATATTTCTTTATTCTATTTGGAAAATGTTTTTTCATTTATTGAAGGTACGCCTTATAGTCCGCTGTGCCTTATATATGGAAAAAATGTGAAATTTTTTTGAAAATACACCACTCGTTGGGGTGTGTCTTGTACTCTGGTGCACCTTATACACCAGAAAATACGGTACATTGTAATTTATATAGCAGCGCACAGCCTTAAGCATACCAAAAATGTTTGTCTCGTTATCAACAGGAAGACAAAAAATAAAGGAATCATTTATCCAACATTTATACACATGGTGTACGGCAGGGGCGTCAAAGTCATTTTTTGCCGCGGGCCACATTGTAGTTATGGTTTCCTCTCGAGGGCCATTATGAATTTGGGGAACCCATTACAATGTTTAAATCCCTTCAAATATTACATATAGAGCACACAGCAAATTAATGAATAACTCCTTTTCAAATCTGAAGTCAAGAATAATGACTTTTATTGTGGTTGACATCCAAAAATATGAAATTTTGGCTCAGATTTTAGCAATCATCATGGAATTTAACAAGTTTGATTTGCTTCCGCGGGCCGAAAAAAATGATGGTACGGGCCGGATTTGGCCCGCGGGCCTTGACTTTGACACCTGTGGTGTACGGCAATGTAAGATGGCCGCCGGTGGCTTCACCTCTTGCTAGGAGAGTTAACGGCATCACCGCGCATACCTTATTGTACGCGAAAAAAAAAATCAATCAATAAATAAAAGAGATTCCACACAAAGTTTCTTAAAGTCACATTATACAGTCCTCAGTGAAATGGACCCGCAACAGGCGTACGTGTAGCGTTTGAGAGCGGATTTGTGATGCAGTACCTGCGGTCGCCAAGTGTGGTAGCTGCACGGGAAGAAGTATTTTTCTGCATAAAACTTTTGTGTGTGAAACTTTTTTTTTTTCAACGTGTTTTTCTTTCCATATAATTTGATATAATTATTTGTTTCGATATCCACTGCTGTCTTTTGATTTGACTTTTGGGAAAACGTTTTATGTTTAGACGCCGAGTCATTCTTTTACACTTTTGCAAGGAGTCTGAACTTCTGCTATAATTGTTGCCTCACCTCTTCCGGTCGCTCGTCTTTTGAGTCGCACTTGTTGATGGCGGGCTTGCGCAGGGGGGCCCATTCTCCTCCCATGTTATGTGTCATCACTGACCTCACAGTTTTGTCTGCAACAGCATGTAAGCATTTCGGTTACTGACTCAATTCTGGATGGGGCCTAAGAATTAAATCCAACTCCCCCCATCGCCAAACACTCTCAAAAATATCCAATGTCAATTCATATTTTCCCCTTTCACTAATAGAAAAAGCAGATGGCAATGACATTCAAAACAAGTGTTTTGTTTTTGATTGATGCTAATGCCAAACAAGCTTTGAACCCCCCACCTCCCAATGTTAGCTTGCATCAACGTCCAGAGCAATCATAGAATATTTGGACTGGCTTTCAAAAAAGTACTTTACGTCGGGGGAGGTGGATGTTCCTTTTTTTGTCAAATCCTTTGCAATGCCCTCCTCAGAATTTCAAAGCTCAGCAATCGTAAAAACACCTTACAGAACATTTCCGCCCAGGTGGCCGACAACTTTTTCAAGAGAAAAAAAAAAAAAAAAAAAAAAAAGATTTTTTTTTTTCAAATCAAACGTTTGCTTTATTACAATTTCAAAATTTTCGTTCGGTTTGGAAATTTCGGAATTTCGGGTTGTTTGGCAATTTGCATACTCAGCAGCCAATCAGAAGCCTGCATCGAATAACTTCGTGCTTGCGGGTGCATTCGCATATCATTTTCCAAAGTAGATGCACAGAGAACACAGGAAAAATGGATATGTGGTTAGGAATCAAGTCAAAACCTCAGCCCCGGGAGAAAGATTCTAAAGAAGCTAACAAAATTTATGATGCTACAAAACGTAATCATACTTTAAAAGCATGGTGGAAAGAGGAGTTCAGTTCACGTGGGTTGTAGCAGACAACGTAACGAAATCATTGCATTGTGCAACATGCCGAACAGTGTATGGACAAACGACAACTGGAGCAAAATCATCAGCAAGGGATATTTACCATAAATTAAGCAAGGGAGAATTTGTGGTAAGTACATCAATTACTTAATTTTAAAGTGCTGTTCTGTTATATATTCTGATTATCAATCCTGAATATTTTGCAACAATGTTTTTTTTTGCGATTAGTCATCTTGTTGTGTTTCAAGTTGTGAAAAATGGGGCAGGCAACTTTAGGGCATTCAACTGCATTTTTCCCAGATGGCTTTTATTCTGGAAAATACCTTTATTCTCTGGCCACGTTTGTCATCAATTGACAATTGACTTACGGTGCGACACCCGGGCAAAAACCACGCACTCGCCCTTTTGTCCTTCATGTTTATGCCTCTGACCATCCAGTATAGTGTCGCTTTGTATATTTATGAATGAGTTATTTTGTTGATTCTTTTTCCAGATACCATTCGGCTACGGAACCTTATTTGAGAACCGCTGGTCAAAGGCACGTGGGCAGACGTACCTTCAGACAGTGTGGTGGTGATAAAAACCCCTCGCAGGGAAGTGATGTTGGTGAAATCGGACTCGCCCCCCGTGGTGGTGTAGAGGTGCCGCTCCAGCGACTTGGAGAAAACAGTGCCGCGGTCATCCGACACGTAAATGGTTCCGACGCCATCATCTGAGCAAACAGGCGACGATGGCATCACGATCTTCGGCCGAATCGAGGCAGGCGATTGAACTGACCCTCCGGATCGTCGACGTGCATGAAGACCATGTCGCTGCTGGCTCCCAAGATGGAGTAGAACTGATTGGGACCGATGGTCGGCAACTGAGCCATGTTCCAGGTATCGCCCTGGTCTACCGACACGTGGATCCTCCTCTCGGTAGCCTAAATAAACAAACACGTAAATAAAGGTCTTTAAAGCCCCGAAAAGGTAATCTATTCAGATGACCGCTTTTAAGTTTCAAATTTAATTTCAATGAAATCACGGCATCAAGATGGATTAAAAAAAACAAACAATAATCATATTGATGACTGTGTTGACTAAAAATTGATTGAGCTTTAAAATTGATTGCGAAATGATTTTGGGACTTTGCCAGTGACTGCTGTATATCCGCTATTGCCTCATTTTTAAAATAAGTCAGGAAATAAACATGCATGAAATAACACTATCGAGGTGTATTTTTTTTAAATGAGAACCAAATAGATTACTGTGTTGACTAAAATCGATTGGGCTTTAAAATTGATTGCACATTTATTTTTTTGGACTTTGTATTTGCCAATGGAAATAATTATGTCAAGGAACCAACAACAGACATGGGCGTGACGACGATCAACATTTTTGAAACTGAGCTACTTCTTGGGCTACTGATTATTTCTTTGCAAGAGATACTCCTTGTTTATATACTTTGAAATTATGAGATTTTTTTTCTAATAGATATATACGTATACAGACCCCCCGCCCTCCCGCAACATGTCAGTCATACATAATTTAGAGCAGTAGGTCAAAAAACATTTCAATCTTCCATCCGTGAATTCAACACCAGGAAGCATCTACAAATCCAACTTGTTATTGTTATTATTATTATTTTGGAAATGGTCAAACATTTTATAAACACAACACTTTACTTTTATTTTGCCACAAACCAACCTTGCCCGTCATCACAGAAGCAAAGATGAAGCGACCGCCGATGCCGAAGGAGAAGATCTTGTTGGCGACGGTCTTGATGTTTTCCCCAAAATCAGTCGTCCTCCTGATTTCCAGTGCTCCACGGTCACCTGAGGGAACACAAGGAGGGCAGGGGGGGGGGCAGTTTACAAAAATCGCAAGCGAGCAACAGTTAGGATCTCGTGAATCATTTGGAACACTTACTACAGGATCCATTGGGGTTTGTTAAAAAAAAGATGGCATTTTTCGTCCCCCTGGAATGAAAGGAACGTTCTTTTCATTTGTGCATGATGAACAAAAATGGGGTACAGCAAAGGCAAGGATAATGATTTGGTGTTTATTTAGAACACAGGTCGGCAATACAAAAATATTGAAAGTGCCATTTTGGATGGGAAAAAACAGAAACAAATGTTTCTGGACGTACAACAAATTAAAGGACAACCGACGCCTCCGGACAAGTTGTGTCCATAATTTGTAAAATCGCTTCAAATGACTTCTACTGAGTGTATTTTACAAAGAGTCCACCGCATATAGCTATATTTTATGTTTTAAGACTGGCGCTGAATATCCCGGAAGTCTTGGTTTTGAGTTGGTGACGAGTCCTTACGTCACGTCACGGAAGGAACACCCCTGACCGAGAAAGGACGTACTGTCGCAGTCCTTTCATCACCTCAATGCATTTTGCGGTACTTTGTTTGGTCTGAAAACTTCGTGTTGATCCGTGTTGATGGCGAAATTAGAAGGAAAACACAGAAATAACGTGATGGTGAGTCGTTGTGTGTTACACCGAACAATTATTTGATATTCGCTGACCAAAATGCCAAAGAGAAAAATCAGCCCCTTTCCACGGAGCTTTGTCGCCATCTTGTGGGTTCTACATTTCTCTCCAGATGCCTCAAAATGACACAAAATAAATTCTTTAATCGATTGCAAACATATATGCTTTCCTCTTCAGAACTATTTGAATCATATTCATAACTGGATGAGTAACAAGAAAGCATTTTTTTCCGAATCTGAAGCCATTGTTTTGATTCTCGAGCAAGGCAAGATGTCTTGGCGTGACACCACGAACAAGGGGGCGGGACCTTCTGAACTGGCCACTTCCGGTTTCAAATGGAGTTTTTAGACACTTAGTCATTTTTATTGGTGTTTTGCATTTGACTAAAAATATCATCGTGCATGTTTTGGGTATTTTAGATGCTATAAAACGTTTTTCTGATGTTAGCTAGGAAACAAAAAAGTGATGTCGGTTGTCCTTTAAAAGGCAACACACACTTTGTGTATGTAGATTAGCTATATTAGCCTACTATCAAAATGACTAAATTGGCTACAAATACACAATGAGCCTTCCCGATTAAACGTTTTCCCCTGCACTGCATCTTGTAGAGCAGGGATGACTAACTTTTTTTGAACAAAGATGTATTTTATAATAATAATAATACATTACATTTTAAGCGCCTTTCAAATCTCTCAAGGACACTACAGCCACAGACAAGCATAGGGACTATAATAATTAAAATATCATCATAAATACAATACAATAAATAATATACAATTATAAATAGAAACGAGAGAGAGGGCTACACAGAAAATGCAATTTTAAATAGGTGGGTTTTGAGATGGGACTTGAAGGTGGGAAGAGAATCGATGTTATGAATGTTGGGAGGAAGTGAGTTCCTAAGTTTGGGGGCAGAGCAGCTGAAGGCTCTGTCACTCATCGTGCTGAGACGGGTGGGGGGGCACAAAGGCGGAGGGAGGAAGAGGATCTGAAGGAACGAGAGGGAATACAAATTTGAAGAAGGTCAAATAGATATGGGGGGGCAAGGTTATGGATAGCTTTAAATGTATAAAGAAGAATTTTGATTGTATACGTATTTGATTTTTCGATTTAAGACCCAACCGCACACTCACACTGACGCACGCATGCTGTAATGAGCGACAGTCATAACAGCGGCGAATATGAACGAGGCCAGGGACGTATGTTAACTTTTGTAGCTAAGCTGTACCGTTTTAAAATGCTTCGGATGGGGATTTGTTTGCCACCTTCCTTCGGCGAATCGGACGCGTAAGGTTGATTCTTCTTACAACAGGCACCTGTCTGGCATCCCGCCATGTTAATTGAATCATGTGTCGCAAGGCTATGACGCAAATCTTCATCGACAGAAATGTTTGAAATGTTATATTTATTCGATGTATTTTTACACCACTGGAAAATGTTAAAGGACAACCGACGTCTCCGGACAAGTTTTGTCCATAATTCAGGAAGTCTTGTTTTAGAGTTGGTGACGAGTTCGTACGTGATGTCATGAAAGGACCGCCCCCTGACCATAAAAAAGACGCATTGTAGTATCCTTCCATCATGTGAATGTATTTTGCTGTACATGTTTGGTCTGAGAACCGTGTTGCACCCAAAAGCCACCAGAAGAGGGAGTCCAAGCTCCATATAAGGAATTTATCAGCCTGTGGAAGCGGAGGTGGCCACTGGAGGTCACCATTTTGTGCCTCTTTTCTGGTGATCCATTGTTGCCCCAATGTTGCCTCAAAATGTCATGGAATAAATTCTTTAATCGATTGCAAACATGTATGCTTTCCTCTTCAGAACTATTTGAATCATATTCATAACTGGATGTGTAACAAGAAAGCATATTCTCCGAATCTGAAGCCATTGTTTGGATTCTCCAGCAATGCAAGACGTCTTGGTGTGATGTCACGAACTGGGGGCGGGACTTTGTGAAAATGCCCAATTTGCAGCTCAATTTTTTTGCAGATTTTGAACACTTTAAGGCATTTTTATTGGTGCATTTGACTAAAATATCATACTGCGTGTGTTGGGTATTTTAGATGCTATCAAACGTTTTTCTGATGTCAGTTAAAAAACAAAAAAGTGACGTCGATTGTCCTTTAAGAATGTTTGTCCTCCTACAGAAACAATAATTTCACCCAAAAAATGTTTTCGTCCTTTTCCATTTTTTAACATATTAAAAAGAGCCCCCAATTCCTCAATATTTGTTTTTGATGGAAGCTGGCCTGACAATGGCTTGACTGGTCGCAGCATTCGAATACCCGGCTTAAAATCGTACACACGCGACTATCAATGTTACTTTGGCGACAGGTAAACACGCAACGAAGTGCCTCAGGGACAACAAGGAGAGTCTGCTTGCCAAGCGGCTTTTGACAACAAAGGTGGAGCGATGAGGAAAAGACCCTGGGGAATTAATTGATGGGAATGTGTTTGTCTCGTGTCAGCGTTAGGGAGTCATCGGACATGACCTCTATCTCAGATATCAACACCCCTCGGAGTGTGTATAGAACACAGGTGTCAAAGTCAAGGCCTGTCACAATATTTTATTCGGCCTGCGGAAGCAAATCAAACTTGTGAAATTACATGATGCTTATTAAAGTGCGAACCAAAATTTGAAATTGTACCACGTAAACCACAATCTTCTTCTTTTCCTTTCGGCTTTTGCCGTCAAGGGGTCGCCACAGCGAATCGGTGTCCCCCATCTTCAGAGGTTTTATTCGTATGTTTGTTTTGGCCAAGCTTTTATGTCGGATGCCCTTCCTGACACAACCATTATTTTTGATATACAGCGATACGTCAGCTTACAAACTTAACTGGTTCCCAGTAAGTGTGTGTAAGGCGAAAAGTGTGTCTTCTAAACATTAATTTTCCATAGGAAACCATTAAAAATGAGAATAATCCGTTTCGGTCCCAATAAAACATTTTTCTACTAAATAAGTCTTAAAACTACACAAAATATGCCTAAATGAGCTATTGTATTGTAATTACAGAAATAAACTCTACAGTATAATATAGTCGTTTTATTTACCTTTGTGATGGTCGTTGATGTAGTTGCCTGATATTCGAGTGAAATTGCCGCGTTTTCTCTGTGATAATATCCTCACTAAAACGGTCCTGTGAGCTGCTTTTCGTTAATCCAAATCAACAGAAGTTTTTCAACCTCTTCTATTGCCTGATACCATTGCTTAGACAACAGAAACACCCTTAGCCACACGTAGAAATGGTTGACTTAGCATACTGGTACCGGGACGCTAGATCACACAAATGTACACCTCGTTCGTGTTTCTCGGTGATCGCCTTCTTCTACTCGACTGTAATTTTGTTTTGTGTCCTCTTCGGCTGAACACTAGCCTGTGGTGGGATCTTTTTCGGCCCCAAAAAAACAAAAGTATCCACTCGATACCAAGCCATGTATGCCACGTATGCACTCAGAGAAAGGGGTGTGAAAAAGTAGTCCGGCAGCCACGGTGGCGCTGTTCGGCCGTGTGGTTTGGTGTTCTTCCGCCAGCCATTGTAGCGCTCCGTGTGTTTCCCAAAAACTAGTTTGTATGCCATGATTATATTCTCGCGAATTTAATGTTCATAAGGCGAAAAGTTCGTTAGCTAAAGCGTTCGTAAACCGAGGTGTCACTGTATTCTAATTTGAAAACTCATTCTTCATTAATTTGTTGTGCGCCCAAAACTTTGTTTGACACCCTTGGTAGAGAACAAGGGTGTCAAACTCGCTTATTGCAACGCGCTACACTGTAGTTACGGTTTCCTCTTGAGGGTCATTATGAATTTGGGGAAGCCATTAGAATGTTTCAAATTGATGAATGACTAGTTTTCAAATCAGAAGACAAGCATAATGACTTATTGCGGTTTACAGACGATAAACAGGTTTGCTTTGGTTTTGTGGGCCGAATAAATGATGGGCGCCCCAGAATTGGCCCCCTGCGCTTTGACACCGTGATATAGAAGAACGCTTTAGAAATCATTGCACAACTATCTGATGATTGAATGGTGAATTAAAATTGTTGCTTATTATGAAGGACTTTTTCAATGTCTTGCATCATGGCGGTTTGCGTGGCAACCGGGTCGGTTTGTTGGTTAACTGCCTATAAGCAGTTTTGAAAACAGGTATCTGCAAGCCAGCGTTTTGAAGACAATTGGCAAACTAAACCGCCATAGTGCAACGCTTCGCAGTTGCCCGTGCCAAGGCAAAAGAGCAGCTATGCTCATGTCAGACGAATTTCTTTGCGATGGACGATCAACAAATGATTGATGGTTGTCAAAATGATTGAAGTGAGATATCCTGAGCAGTTTCCACAGTCGAAGACTTGCCAGGTGTAACTAATAGAATGCACGTTTTGAATCGACATAGTTATTGAGCGGATGCTAAAGCTAATTACATTGTTAGCAGGGGCGTGGCGGCCAATGGGAATTTTGAGAGTTGCCTGACTGGCTTGTCCATTTCCACTTTGTTCTCTGAAAGTGTTCGGTTGAAGCACAAAGTGCCCTCCCTCCACATGTGTCTACCAATGGGGGTGTCATCTACTTTTCCATAAGTGACCCTAAAATTCTGGTATTGGGGGTCAATGTCATAAATGGAGAGCAGATTTGCCCCCAAAAATCTGAATTGGGATTCAACAATTGTTTCAGTTAGTATCACGATGGTACTCAAATATATATCTCTTAATTTATTGAATATGGGATTTTAAATTGTTAGCCACCTAAAGTGATGTGGCGGCACAGATCTGGACTTTGACACCAGTGCCTTATATTGTTGCCGTTTTTATTCGTTTTAACATTTATTTTCTTTTACATTTTTTTGTTTTCGTTTTTTTTATTTTTACTGTTGCTGTTCGCGGCAGGGTTCATCCCACTTCACTGTAACTCCACTTTTATACTGAGGCTTTATGACAACAGGCCGGTTCCTCACCATTTCACCATACAGACCATGTTGTGGATCTTGATCCATTTGAGGCCAAAATCTTTGGTCACCCACAGCTCTCTCTGAGGAGAAAAATAAATAAATAAGGACACAAACGAGTAGGGTGAGCGGTTGAGGAGTCAAGCCGTTTGGCGTTGTCGAGCCGAAAACCGAATAAAACTAGGACGGTGTTAATAAATGTATTCTGTGTCAACACTTGACTGATTATTGACGAACAGGAGCGATTACTGCAATAAAACACAGACAAAGAAGGTAGGTCAGCTGTCCCGAGTTCAACTTTGCATGTGGTCAATTTGAATCCAGTGAGCATACATACAGTACGACTGTACATATACAGGTATCATCCGACTTACGACTGGATTCTGATCCGACCAAATGGTCGCAAGTCAAAATAGTCGTAAGTCGAAATCCATTCAAAACGTTGAATAGAGACTCAATGCTAAATGACTTGCAAATGACCTGATTCGGATGACATGTGGGCGGGCGGGAGTGGGTCTGGGTCGCCAGTGTTCGACAGATTGCCCTCTCCCTGGCCTTACCCTGCTCTCCGCGCAGCCCAACCCAGCGGTTGTTTGCGGCGACTACGTGCCAAACCCACCACCACGCTGCGAAGCAGAACAAACTGTCGCAAAGAGGCGGCGGCTGTGGGCCCGACGCGGCGTTCTCGGCGCCCGAGCACCGACGCCCACCCGCCGACGCCCACCCGCCGACGCCCACCTGCCGACGCCCACCCGTCTTGGCTCGAGTCCTGGCAATGCCGCGGCCGGCGTCGGTGGACACTCCCCCCCTGCGGTGCCATCAAACGGTCGACTGCTGTGCGAGTGAGATGCTGGCTGGATGGCCAAAATTGTCGTACATGTTGCCGGGCTGCTTGCGCATTGTGGTGCCAGGCATAGAATTAAAATGAAAAAATAGGGCCTGGCGGTCGTGGTCGTAATTACGGGTGGTCGTAAGTAACGGCGGTTGTAAGTTGGATGTTACCTGTATATATATACAGTAAAGTCTCGTTATATCGATATTCTCGGGGGTCGGAAAAAATATCGATTTAACCGGACTATCTATATATCCGATCCTGCGGCATGTAAATTTTCTCCTTGCGTTCATAGAAATAGTATCGTAATAAGCAGTACTATCGACATAACCGATATCGATATAACGAGACTTTACTGTATATATTTTTTGCTTCACCATTTCAAATAGTTCCCAATATTTCCACAATATGCCTCCTTACCCCACACTTACTTTGTTGCTGAGGCCCAGCAGAACGTTAGAATTCTCCGGGTTGTACGTGATGGCCGAGACGGGATTGAACGGCAGCTCCCGGTGGGTGAAACTCTTTCCAAAGTCGCTCGACACAAAGATCCGAGAGCGGTGACCACGGGACACCTCGCCAGTCAAGACTACCTACTCGGGCGTGGGACAAAAATCCAGAATGACCATTCAAAAAAAGATATCAAACTGGGAAACCACATGGTGAGTTTCACTCACTTTGCCAGAATTCTCTGGGCCGATAGCAATGCCAAACTCCGATCGGATGAAAGTGTTGTTGATGAGGTCGGTGATGTCCAGGAAGGATTTACCATAATCCTCACTGGAATAAAAATCGAGGCACCGTCAAATCAGAGAGCGACTCGTCGTGACTGACATCAGACGGGAGAGCGGCACAAATACCTTCGATAGAGTTTTGATTGTCCTAAATTGATCAGGAAGATGGGAACGTGAAAGGTGGTCAAGGCTAGGATGACCTGTCACAAGAAAGAAAACATGGATTAATTAAGGCGGGCGGATTCGTCCATCTCTGTTGCTGTTCAAGTTAGTCGTGCACAACTTTCCGTTCTTGTATCTAAGCCGCAGGAAACTCCCGAAAACAAAATCTCTCACAGACATAAACGGGAATGAATTTTTAAAATTCAATCAGCACAGCACAGACAAGACAGACAGGAGGGACAAGAAAAACAGACAGACGGGATATGTGGCAGTTAAAAAGATACTGAAAACATTCTCTGGATATGATGAAGGTGAAACATTGGGAGGACATTTTGTTTTGAAAGTGGACTTGGGAGGTAGCATTGGATCTGTTATGCAAATCGTGTAGTAGGTCATGACCTACTACCTGTGTTGCACATACTAGCAGGTGTATGTGCGACACAGGTGTCAAAGTCAAGGCGCAAATCAAGCAGTTCCTTGATGCTTGCTAAAGTCTGAACCAAATTTTTAATTTGTCATATACATTCCATAAGAACGGTCATTATTCTTCATTTCTGATTTTAAAATTAATTATCCATCAATTTGTTGTGAACTGTGTATGTACAATGTTCAATGTTTATATTACTTCCCCAAAATTTGTAAAGGCTCTCCGAAGGAAACTAACAACAATGTAGCCCACAACAAAAATGAGTTTGACACCTTTGGTGTATAATTTTCACACAGCAACAAATAAATAAATAAATAAACAAACAAACAAACAAAGTCATTAATTAATGCATGGATGCATCTGTGAAATTTAAAAAGGTCTCTGTCCTTGTCCAAATTCTAAAATTGATGGGCCCAATTTACCTACATTGCCGAAGTATACAAAATGGATTGAAATAAACCAAAACACATTAATTTGTGCATGATATTTCTAAATTGCAAAACTATTTTTCTAATATATAAACAATTTTAATTCAAGTCAAATAATTTATTCATACACAAAATAAACATTTTTTTTTAATTTTCTTTATTTAGTTACTGCACAATCAATCCTGTGCTATTTTGATATTCTATGGTATTACAGAAAAGACAGCACAGACTTAGCACAATATTTCTTACTAGTGTCTACATAAACAATTTCTTTGCTTTTAAGATTTCCAACGTGATGCGACAGCTCTGAAATCACTCCCATTAGCAGTGTTTGAAATAATGTCTGCCCGGAGGCCCGGGGCGTACAAATTTTACGTCGGGCGTACAACTTTCAAAACGTCTCGGCCCGGGTGGCCGACAACTTCTTCAAGTAAGTTCGTTTTATTCAATAACGCAAAAGCTACAAGCAAACCGCTACAAACCACGCGGACTCCTCAGCTTTCAAAACTTTCATATACACTTTTCAGTCACGGTATAGTCCGAAGCACGAAAGAGGCTTCTGATTGGCTGCCGTGCCGAGTATGCAAATTGCCAAACGTTCATTTGGCAATTTACCATAAATTAAGCAAGGGCGCATTTGTGGTAGGTACTTCCTTAATTTAAAAACATCCTTTAGACTTCACAACAATGTTTTTTTTTTTTTTGCGATTAGTCGTCTGTTTGTGTTTCAAGTTGTGAAAAATGGGGCAGGCAACTTTATGGCCGGGCAGGCAACTTTCCAGAGTTGACTGCCCGGGTGTCCGCTAACTTTTTGTCATGAGTTTCAGAAACTGCCATTAGCCACTAAATTCGAATCATTAACAGCAGTTTGCTGAAACGAATTGTCACGACCATCCATTGTTTGCTGCTTGTTTTTCACGTCTTTTCGTGTTTTACTCCTGATCACTTACCCCATATTGCAACTATCTATGTTGATGTCATTGCTGCAATGCACCATGGGTAAATGAATATTCGATGATCTCTTACGGCAGTTTCCGGCAGATCACTACAAATGTTAAAACATCTGAAGGAAAACGAACAATTGCCGTTTAACTAAACGTGTTTCTTTAGCTTTTTTAACAGAAGTATGTCATATGTGGCAAAGATCATATAGCAATATACGCCGATCGTAATAGACGTCTGCCTGTGCTGGCGCAGACGAGTTACAAGGTTGGGCCAGTTGCTGTCAAAATGCATAAATGGCGCAAGGGCGTGGCCCCAGATGCATCCCGGGCTAATGAATAAATGAATCAATAAAAACACAAACAAACAAGTAAATAAATACAGTACAATAAATGAAAAAAAGGAATGCATTAAAAAATAGATCCAGAAATAATATCAAAGAAATAGACAAATAAACAATATCAACAAATTAACAAAATAAACACAAATGAACAAATGCAAAAACAAATAAATACAGAAATAAATGAACAAACAAATCAATAAAAACAAACACAAATAAACAAACAAATTAATAAAGATAACAATAAATAAATACATAAATGAATAAATAAATACATAAATACACAAACAAATAAATACATAAATAAATAAATAGTTTCTTTAGGTGACATGACACTTACCCCCGTGCCATCTCCAACCCAGGCCAGTAACACGGATCCACTCAGGTCGTTGAAAGTGTGCTAGAATGAAAGGGGGGGGGGTAATATGTTGAGAACAAAAGGTTAGTCATATGTCGAGTCATATTCTAGCCTAGGGCGTTTTAAAATGTCCCATGTATATTTTTACTAGAAAGGGGGAAAAAAATTATGAGAACTTCTGAATTCGACTGCCGTGACTCTGAAGCCCTTAACAAGCTGACTCACGCTGAACATGCGTTTGAAAGTACTGTAATTTGTTTAACTCGCAATACAGTCACCTTCTAAGTCATAAGAGGGGTGTGGACACTTGTGCAACCATATTATCACAGCAAGTTGTTCATTTTTAATTGACCACTTGAAAAATATTGCTTTTTTTGTTGCTGTTGTATTAATTATTGGTCACGTTCACGGTGCAAGAAGTTTTGAAAATCATTTATCCAAAACCTATTTAGTCATCAATGATTTATTTGAACACAAAGGCCAAGATTGGAACAAGGTTGTGTTAACCTTTTAGGTCCACCGTAATGCAGTTTTTCAGAAAAAAAATGTGAATAAACGACTGCTTTTGAAATGTTTCAATGGCAACCATAACTGTTGGCTGTCATCAACCAGATTACAAAAAAAAAAGGCAAACTACTAATAACTAGCACACAGGCCGATCACGAGGCCACTTCCTTGCACTCGTCTCTCTCTCGGTTGGGAAAATAGTTGACGTCAGGGGTCACCAATATGGTGCCCGTGCGCACCGAGTAGGTCCCCAAGATGATGTAAGTAGCATTAATAGGCCTTTTGATTCTCAAGGAAGGTTGAAAATGTAAAGACAATGAGGGATTGAAAGAAGTAAAAATGTTGTTTTGGGGGAAATCGTGAACAAGATCAAGGTCTTCACAAATGATTATCATTCATACCTAACCAAGTGTTTCAAAACAACAGCCACTTTCCACAAACCGCTGAATAAGGAACAAAAAGAATGTATGCAACAACAAAGAATAAAACAACAAATTCATCACAAAGACACTACGAAGCCAATAAAAACAGTCCAAACTAAAAAGCAAGTCTGAGCCATAAATGAGTCAAGACTAGAAATGAGTTTTGGAACAAATTTGCACGTCCAGCCGCAAGACATTTCAAAGTGACGTAGTGGTAACAAGAACTTCAAGAACAGGTGTCAAAGTCAAAGCCCGGGGGCCAAATCTGGCCCGCCACAGCATTTTATTCGGTCCGCGCAAGAAAATCAAGCAAGTGCCATGAGTTTCTTTTTTTTTTG
This sequence comes from Hippocampus bargibanti, assembly GCF_051943395.1. Lineage (NCBI taxonomy): Eukaryota > Metazoa > Chordata > Actinopteri > Syngnathiformes > Syngnathidae > Hippocampus > Hippocampus bargibanti. The sequence continues at coordinate 27,374,831 of NC_142734.1, forward strand.
TTCTTTTGACTTAAGTGGCCGCGAGAGTGGCCGCCTTTCCAGCAGCTCCTGTATTTTATTTTTCTACTTCTACCTTTCCCTAACATAACTTTGCTGCTGTGAAATGTACATTTCTCCACTCCGAGACTAATCAAGGCTAATCCAATCCAATGATGCATGCTACAGTCTGAACCAAAATTTCAAATCGTTGTACGTAAACCACAATAACAGTAATTATTTTCGGCCATTTGAAGACTAGTTATTCATTAATTTATTGTGCTCTCTAGATGTAATATGTGGAGGGGAAAAAACATTGTAATGGCTTTCCCCAAATTCCTAACGGCCCCCAGGAGAGGAAACTACACTCACTACAAGGTGGCCCGCGGCAAAAAAATGACTTGGTTAAAAGATAAACACGTAAATTAGATAAGTAAGAAAAAAACAAAACAACACTGAAGCAGTTAAACCAGTTAAGAGCTGTGCAGCGAGTATAGCGAGTTTGGCTTTCTCAACATTGTAGCCTTACAGTATCATACTTGGGGTGAAAGCCGACAAAAATCAATAGAAAGTCATACTTGCTACACACGAGTGGGCAACACAGGAGTGGATTTTCACTACCTTAACCCCACTCCCACAGAATTAAATAAAAAGCAACCTGTACTACACACTAAAAGTTCCCCCCTAGAATAATTGATCCAAGGAACATTATATAGCTCCTCAAAGAAAAAAATGTTCGCATTTGGCCCAAAAACACAATAGGACGTTTTTAAGACAAGTTTTGTGGCCATCCCAGAGCTTTGGTGGCACACCACTGTTTGATTCCCATCGTAAATGTTTTTTTTTTTAATTTTCAAGAACTGAAAGGGTATTTTTGGACATGGCAGAGCTAAATGAGAGAGATATGAGGCGTTCAACAATTTCCATGACAAAAAAGACTGGAGCTTGAGTCCGGCTTGTTCAAAATAAAAGTCACCACGAATATTGAGGACATATTTTTTATTGTTCCATCCGCAATCCAGCCTCGGTTTTAAGGCCAATAAGTGCATCTGCGACTTGACACATTTTGCTTCATCAATATGTTACAATGCACTGCTATATTTTGGCTAACCTCAAGTGTTCAAAACCAGCATTTCAGTCCACCGTTTCATGGGCCAGTTAGTATACATAGAATTATTTTCGATACACTTTGGACGCATCACAATTCCAATAATTTCTCTCTCATGTACAATTCTGTAACTTGAATACCGATAGTATTGCAATATACATATTTTGTCAACATTTGCTCTCTGGCACCTGTATAGAATGGATTGGATTTGCCCTTACTGGTCTCGCAGTGGAGAAATTTACATTTCACAGCAACAAAGCAATTTACATTTAATTAGGGCACATAGACAACAGCTATTTTAGACATTTTCATCTATTGGTACAAACTTAAAGTAGTACCGATATTTGACTCACACGTTCAGTTCTGCACCTGCAACCCAGCCGCCATTTTACGGCCAATTGGTGTACCTGCCCCTACCTGGGCCGTCCGACGAGTAACCGGAGCGCAGCTGGTAACTTACACGGTGCGTGTTGTTCTCCAACTTGGCCTCATATCCTCGAAGAGCGTCGCAGGAAGCGTCCGGTTGGGCGCTTCTTTTCCTTACGTTGTGATGCCAACCTGCCGCCGCAGACGTCTTGGCTCGGTTCGGATCTCGAAAAAGAGTCCGCCCAGAGGCTTTGTTGAGGTCCAAGAAATCCGTACCGGCTGTCAGAGTTAAGAGGGAAAAAAGAAGGAAGCAGCGGAGCGAAAGTCCCATACTTGTCGCCACTGTAAGATTAAAAAAATACACCTAAAAGGTTTGGTAAAAAGAAATGAATAACATGTATATTGAAGCTTTGTTGATATAATTGAAGGTCGCCAAGGGCTTTTTTGGTGCGAATGACATAAACAAAAAACGCCGCTGACAGCGATGATTTGACGGTTTTATATCCAATACGTCCACCATCAAGTCCATACAATTATGTATAAATATAAATATCTATATACATGCAGTATATAAATAGAGGATGGAAGCTGAACGCCAAACACTGGATAGTCCACTTGACACGAGTGGACTTTTTGGCTCAGTAGCGCCGCGCACCGAATAACGACGACACGATTGGCTGGCGTTTTATTAGGCTCCACCCGTTTTCTAAATTTGATTGGTTATTCAGATTAAGGGCGAGGCCAATACTAGAACGAACAATGGGTACGGCTGTCAAGAGACATCCATGGTAGGTTGAGAGCGTAGCTGTCATGTGGCGCTATCAAAGACAAAAAGCCCGATGAACTATTTATCTGTCAAAAGAAAATTTCGACTACTTTCCCCTCTCAACACAATATGCCAGCTCTTTTAACGGCATTCTAACTAATTTTGACATATAATTTAAATACTCACTTATAATTTAAATACTCACTCAAAATTAAACCTTATAATAAGTACTATTTTCATAATATACACCCACCATGGCTGGCGGAGTGATCTTCGGCGGAAGCACACGACCGAACAACACCAGAGGTTAAGTTACCAACAGTCCTTATGGAAGGTGACTCTCCTTATAAGCCATCAACGACCATCAAAAAGGTAAATAAAACTTTATTTTACAGCACAGTTTATTTCTTCAATTACAGTCGTCATGTAATGCGCCTCTCTTTTCAAGCAGCAATTCCCTTTGACCTTCGACCTCCAATGCCATTCCATCAAGCCATAAATGACCATCACAAATGTAAATAAAGTGACTTTATGATACAATGCAGTGTATTTCTTTCATTACAATACAATAGCACATATATTATACATAGAATAAGGTATGTTGTGTGTAGTTTTAAGGCTTATTTAGTTGAAAAGTATATTTTATGGAAACCCGGGAACGGATTATTCCCATTTTAATGGTTTCCTATGGGTTTCCTATTTTTGAGATACACACTTTTCGCCTTACACACTCTGTCTGGGAACCAATTATATTCGTAAGTTGAGGTCTCACTGTATATATATATATATATATATATATATATATATATATATATATATATATATATATTCATGACGTGAGTCAGGGGAGGCAGGTGAGGCACTGCAGTGAGACCGCATTGCTGTCCCTCTGCATATCACTATTCAAGTGTTCAAACACTTTTAGTACATAACTAAATTTCTATAGTTTAGCTGGTGCATATAATGTAGTCACTTTACATTATAAACACTGTACTACAGTGTTTATTTTGTTTTTATCAAAACTGTGTGCATAGGTTAGGCACACAGTTCTCCTGCCTCATGACAGGGGGCGCTGGTGATTACAGATTATTCTTGCGCCTCCTCGGCTGCAGAATAATAGAATTGGTGAGAGCAAGCTACAGTAAACAGTTACCAAGTTAAGTGCAACCATCCAGTCATTTTTTCGTGTGTGTGTGTGTGTGTGTGTGTGTGTGTGTGTGTGTGTGTGTGTGTGTGTGTGTGTGTGTGTGTGTGTGTGTGTGTGTGTGTCTCCTTGAATACATATATTTTTGAAACATGTATTATGTGAGTCGGTGAACGTGTGTCCCACATGCACGCAACCCTGTTGCCATAATTCTTTTAAGACGGTACAAGAGAAAAGCAGTGAATCACATCACATGCTGGACTTAATATTCTCAGTCTTCATAAAAAGCTGAGGGTCAATTTTTTTTTTCTCTCTCATTTTCTAAAGAATTCTAGAGCAAAAATATTCTCTTATTCTGGAATGACCCATAGCTAAACATGCCCTTGGGTCACATTGACCCAGTTATTTTTTTTCATCAAGGTCACGGGAGGCCCATCATGGTTTTGTTGTTCTTGTTTTGTTTGTTTGTTGTTTTGTTTGGGGGGTGGGCATGGTTTTAACAATAAATGGATTGAAATTGTTATTTGAAAAAAAAAGCACTAGTCTGTGTGTGTGTGCGTGTGCATGCGTGTGTGTGTGTGTGTGTGTGTGTGTGTGTGTGTGTGTGTGTGTGTGTGTGTGAGAGAGAGAGAGAGAGAGAGAGAGAGAGAGAGAGAGAGAGAGAGAGAGAGAGAGAGAGAGAGAGAGAGAGAGAGAGAGAGAGAGAGAGAGAGAGAGAGAGAGAGAGAGAGAGAGAGAGAGAGAGAGAGAGAGAGAGAGAGAGAGAGAGAGAGAGAGATACACGATGGCCTTCATGGTTTTCCGCAAACCCATGACTGTGGTCATGAGTCTGGTAAAGCAATAAACTCTTGGCATCCTCTGCTTCAGATGAAAACTTCACGAATATAAATGTAATAACTCTTCATATTTCTGTATCTGATATGGCATTGTCAGTCGATCTCGGAGAATAAATGCAACTATTTGTTAAGGAAGGAGGAAGCAGATCATGTGCTCTTTCTCATCAACTTATTTGATTAAGCTCTTCTTTACTCACCAGGCAGCAAAACCAGTCAGACACGTTCCCATGATGCAACACTGAAAACAAGAAAAAAGCTGCCAAAATTAAAAACCTATGCTGGAAACCCATCGACATACTCGTTTGCCTCCTTTGTCTTTTACACGTGTAATGGTAATCGTGTGTTGAGCACAGTATGAATACCAGTGAGGCCATGTTTCAACCTGAATTTTCTCTCTGATTTTGCTCTCTGTTATTTTAATAAAACTAGCTTCCAATATCAAATAACACAATGATGTGCGTCCCAATGATATGACTTGACAAACATGTCTCTTGCTCTCTCTCTCTCTCTCTCCTCTCTCTCTCTCTCTCTCTCTCTCTCTCTCTCTCTCTCTCTCTCTCTCTCTCTCTCTCTCTCTCTCTCTCTCTCTCTCTCTCTCTCTCTCTCTCTCTATATATATATATATATATATATATATATATATATATATATATATATATATTTTTTTTTTTTCTGTTTTTCCTTCACGTTAAGAAAGTGCTGAAGAATGAATGACTCTGTGTCTTTGTGTTGTCATATTATTTGTTATTTAGTTTTTTTTAAACTTGTTTTACTTCCGGGTTGAGTGAACGCTGGCGCGTGTGGCTGCCGCTACTCACCTGCATAAAAAATATCCTGTGACCAGTGACGTGCAGTCATGGGAGGCAGTGCCTCACCTGTCATCATGGAAATATCAAATGAAAATATAAATTAAACAGTTATGTTTATTTAGTGATTTGTACTTTAAAGTTCTTTTCCATTTAGCTTCCCCATTATTAGATTTTTTTTTTTTTTTTTTCAAAATCGCTGAATTTTCACATTTTCCGTTCAAATACTAAGTAGAGACGAGCAGTGAGGCAGCAGCCGGCTGAGCCTCACCATGGATTGCGCAATGACTGCGCTAACTGGGCTGCTTGTTCTGCAGTGAGACCGCATTGCTGTCCCTCTGCGTATTGTGAACTGCCAGGAGGCCAAAAAAACAATATAATTCATTTTCAATTCGTGTTTTTCTCATTTTCGTCCTACATCTCCTTGGAGAGAAAGCAAGTGTCTTTGACATTGTGTCTTTCGAATGTATTATTATTTTTTGAACGTTGGTGTTGTCTGGTTTGAATGAATGAGATCAAAGCGAAACCGCTCGACTTTGCCACATTCAATATGGCGAAAATGTAAACATCGGACTCATGTTCGGATGTACAGTAGATGTATACGTCATACACGCGACCACGGTACGACAGCGTATACTATATTTATGAGAGGTTAGTTTCGTTTTAATGAATCCCACTAAACTTGTAGGCATTACACACCCTTTCCAATTTGATAGGCTGCTGCCTCGGGTTATCATCAGCCAGCCTTTGGTACATCGATTTCACTGCCTCAATCTCTCGTGGGTTTTGAACGCCATGACACACATTAACTTCCGGCTACATCACGAGTCACGTGTTTGACACTGCCTGTGACTGAAGTTGGGGAAAGTTTTGACAAGCTCACGGAATCGAAAACAGCGATCAACGTTCACGATAGAAAAAAAGAGCCACAGCAAACATTTCCTGTGGGGAAAAGATGGAATCTGTTGCCCAGGTAACAACAACACAGAATGACTCAGACTTGTATTAACTGTACTACTTGTTTTTTCATGCAGCGATGGCTGCTTTAAAGTGCGCTAGAAATACAATTGAGTCGAGTTGAGCAAACATTTAAAGAATAAACTAACGCCTCTTCATGACTTTGCAAGTACTGTAATTTATCATCTTTCCCCTGCTACTTCTTGGTCGTCTTTTAGAAAGTGTTAGCGTCAGGATTTACTCTCGACTTGGGTCCTCTCAAAGAGCCGTTGGCGTTCATCCGGTTGCTCGAATGGGTAAGTTTGATGGTCGTCATACGGCCACAAGAGCCGTCTCGTGATTCCGTGTTTCTCGCTGGTGATAAAATGATCGCTGAAAATTGATGTGTGTGCTCGTCTAAAAAAATGGCCGGAGGAATTTCACCGATTGAAAACAACCACTGCTAAGCTGTACTGCAAGAATTTTTCGACTTCCGTGATACGTAAATTCGCTTTCTCTGAAGTTCGTGGGGATGTTAAGCAAAAAAAAAGAGGAGATGCAATGCTGATACGTTTTTTAACCAACTTTGTGAATATCGCGTGTATTGGGCGTGGCTCCCGCATCGAGTTAACCAATGCAACATTTCAAGGAGGAAATGCTCAAGTTCAAATTACGGAGCCCCGAAGTGCACGTCGCATAAAAACACACACTTTGCGTTCCCTTGCAAAGTTTCGCATGAGTAGGTTGTCTTTTATATATATATATATATATATATATATATATATATATATATATATATATATATATATATATATATATATATATATATATATATATATACACAATAAAGTCTCGTTATATCGATATTCAAGGGAGTCCGAAAAAATATCGATATAACCGGGACTATCGATATATCCGATATCGATATAACGAGACTTTACTGTATATATATATATATCCCCTGTCAAAAAGTTGGCTTTGGTATATGACCACCACAAGTCCGTTGAACATCTGTGTACGATTGCGATTGCAGGTGTTTGCAATCTTTGCCTTTGCCACAACCGGAGGCTATAGCGGTACGACCAGCGTCAACATCCAGTGCCCTGGCAGCCAGATTCAAGAGATCCATGCAGATTTCAACTATCCGTTTAGGTCAGCACGGCCTATCAAGGCATTGTTTGCTATAATTAAAACAACAATAACAGGACAGATTTCTCTAGCACTGTACGAATTCATATCCTTCCAACTCAATCATAATCACATTATTGTTTTTTTTAGACTGGAATAAGGAATATGTTTGAAAAAAAACTATTTTTTTCGGCATTTATTCAGTTTGATGGAGCATCCGTATGATGTTCCAACCTGTGTCGCCAACGCAACAAAGCCGGCGGTCTACTACCTGACTGGAGATTACGCTTCATCGGCGCAGTTTTACGTGTGCATCGGAGTGTTGGCGTTCCTTTACAGCACCGCCTCCCTCGTCATCTATTTGGGCTTCCAGAATCTGTATCGGGAAACCAGTCGTGGTCCAGTGGTGGTACGTTTCCATGGTGTCTCTATTTCTCATGTAGGATAAAATTGTTGTATCTCATGGATCTGTTCTGATCCCATTTGTGATGCTGGTTAATTTTGGCGAACGTTCAAAAGAAAGCCTCCCTAAATTGTACGTCTGTGTAAGCTCTCAGTCGTACAGGAGTGGTCCATCGATGAAAAGGATTCCTCAGCCGTCATCTGTACTTCTTTGAAGGGGTCGGACGTTTCGCTTCTTACCCACCCAAGATGCTTCGTCAGCAAACTAAAGTCTTTCTGGTAGTTTTGGCCCTATATATATATATCCTTACTGTCCAGACGTGGCGGTGCCGGACTCTACTATGATTGGTCCCTGCGCAGTAGTAGAGAGCAGGGACCAATCATAGCAGAGTCCGGCACCGCCACGTCTGGACAGTAGGGATATACAGTAAAGTCTGGTTATATCGATAGTACTGCTTATTACGATACTATTTCTATGAACTCAAGGAGAAAATTACATGCCCGCAGGATCGGATATATCGATAGTCCGGTATTTGGGAAAAACGTATTTTGGCCAAACTTTTATTAATGTGAACATACATCGACTATTTTATTTGTTATCAAGTTTACCCTCAACCTATTACGTGAAAGCGACCCATCTATTGTCAAATTCAACAAACCATATCCACATATAAAAAAAAATATATCTCTAGATTCTTGAATGCAATGCCGCAAAATGCCGTCGCACTCGCTGGCCAGTGCGAACGAGACTTCACAGTGCCGCGTCAATGAAAGGTTGGCCTTTCTAACGCCAGCACGCTTGTCACCTGGAGTCCTGGCGTTAGCCGTTTTAAATTTGGCCGCTCAAATTGATGAATTGACCTCTTGTGTTTGTGCAAGGACCTGCTGTTGACGGCGGCCTTTGCATTCATGTGGCTGGCTTCATCCTCGGCTTGGGCTAAAGGCTTATCCGACGTGAAGTGGGCTACCAGTCCCGCCACCATTCTGACTTTTCTCACCGCGTGCAAGGATGTCAGCACCAAATGCACGGCGGGCGCAATGCCTCACATGGGCCGACTCAACGCTTCAGTGGTAAGTTCGTTATTTCATTTGCTCAATACGCTTAAAAACAACAACAAAATTGCATTTTTTTTCAAGTTCAAATTCATTCTTCGACTCGTCTCAAACTGCGGTATCAAGTTCCGGTGCGACAGAAATCAAGATCAACTTTAAGTCACACATGTCCAAAGTCGGGCCCGGGAGCCAAATGCGGCCCGTGGTCAATGTTCATCCGGCCCGCAATCTCCCGTCATAAAATCAATGGCGTATGGCCCACATGTAGAATGAAGACATTGGGCAGTAGCGCTCTTATCTGCGTGTGCTAAGTGCTGCCATCTAGAGGCTCAATTAGGAATAACATATTTAGTATAGGAGTCATTGACTGAATGAGCCCCCCATTCTCTAAAATGGCGATGTTATTTTTTTTTTTTTTTCTAAAATGGCGCTTTTCTTTTTTTTTTTTTTTTCTAAAATGGCAACAATCAACAAAAGAACAATTATTATATATTACTGTCCAACTATGATATAAAAGTTCATTAAAACATCAAACAAGCGAGGTTAAGTGAATATTCAATTTCAATGTTCAATGTCCATTCAAATTTGATCGGCATGTTTCAAATGAACCAAAACACCTGCTTAAAGGACAACCGACACCTTTTTTTTTGTTTCATAACTGACATCAGAAAAACGTTTTATAGCATCTAAAATACCCAAAACACGCAGTATCATATTTTTAGTCAAAACACCAATAAAAATGTTATGTGTGCGTTGCATTATCTGCTAAAGGCCACATGGACTCCTCTTTCTGTCTTTCTGAGCGCCTTTCAAAACTCTCAAGTACACTCTACAGTCACAGTTTAGTCCGAAGCACGAAACAGGCTTCTGATTGGCTGCCGTGCAGAGTATGCAAATTTCCAAACGAAAGAGGAGTCCACGTCGCTTGTCGCGGTTAGGTTGGAGCTTTTGCTTTATTGAAAAAAAACACGCATATTTTTACTTGTATTTTTTCTTGAAGAAGTTGTCGGCCACCCGGGCAGAGACTTTTTAAAAGTTGTATGCCCGATGTAAAAGTTGCAGACGTTATTTCAAAGACTGACAATAAGCTATTCCACTATTTCATTCTACTCCCCTTTTTTTGTATGTGTGCTCGCAGATCTTTGGTTTCCTGAATGTCATCTTATGGGGCGGCAACTGTTGGTTCATTTACAAGGAAACTCCTTTCCACAAGTCGGCCGCACCGCCTGCTGCCGACGCACAGGGCGGAGGGGGGCGGCCTTTGTAACTCCTCATCCCGTTTATTGTCGGCTTCTCGCGGCATGACGACGCTCAAAGAACGGCTGTAGATTCAAACATTGACCCGAAAGGGTCACAATTGTATTTCCATGCCTCATTTTCTTTTTCAGGGGGCATCGTGATGAGCAAACATTCATGCCAGAATTTCTGTCAATGACATGGCATTGACAACAAAACTAACAAATATATACAAAAATCGTTTTTGTTTTTTTTCAATTAAAAAAAATCTGTCCAGGATACCGATTTACACCTGGAGCTTATATGTATGCCCTTTTGTCTTTGTCAATTCCAGGGCCATTTCCATGACTACATTTGATGATAATCAAATAGTTAAAATGACTTTGTGAACTTTTGAAATGCACCAGCGAGAATAATCAATGTCTTTGTTTCATATGCTTGTGTTCGCTCTACTATTCTACTAAAAATAACTCCTCAAGGTTAATATTCTGCTGGACTTGAATGACTATCCAATTGCTAAAAACAATTCTTAAAAAAAAAGTTCCCCGGTTCAATTCTTGAGTGAAGGAATTTCTGTTCTCCAATTGTTTGATTTGCTCCGCAAATTGAGGTTTGTCTTTTTTAACTTTATTTTCTCTCACCTTGTATCACATCACCTTTTTTTTTGTTTAAAACTTGAGATTTTGAAAACTGATTATTATATACATTTGTTTACACGTGAAAGATGTTTTTTTTCCTCATCTCTTTGTCTTGAATATTTGTTGAAAAGAAGACTCGCCGTCACCGTTATGAAGGTCAAATAGTATTTCAGCGGCTGAAACAATTCAATCCTTTGACTAATAAAAACTGCTTTGTAACAAAATGGCTCTGTACACCATTCATTCTGCAGAAAACATCTGTGCTTATTGTAAATATCTGCTTTCCATTTTCTTTTTTTTAAATAATCAAATTGTCAGACAACAAAGCACGATTGAAACAACTGTTTTTGAAGCAATTCTTTTTCCACCACTCTGACATTTCTGCACACTAGCAGAATGATGCAAATATGACCAAAAATGTTGCTACTAGTAAGAAAAACCGATGCACTAAAATCGGGATCCTTAACTACCTGTCTTCAGACCGGGACAGGGTCACAGCTACTCGTGCTAGAACCGGCTGTGTGTGTGTGTATATATATATATATATATATATTTATATATACACACACATACATACATACATACATATACTTTGTATACAAAGAACCGGAGTCCAAGTACTGCTACTAATACTTCCACTGCTGCCAACAAGCAAACTTTATAATCGTCCTTGATACTGCTTCAATAACAAGAATGAAGTTCAAATCATAAATTGGACAAAAGCGCTTCCCTGCATTTAGTATTTATTTTACTGGAGGTTACATCTTGTTTTTAGTCACATCAGGCTTACACAGCGTCGTTACACAGAGTAAAATGTATCCACAATGACTTGGATTGATGCATGGCTCCAAAAGGATTGGTCAGCTCTGTTTTGGCCATCCGTGACCTTCCGTTGATGCTACACTTGTCTCTGTAAAATGTCTAATAGGTCCACCCAGGCTGGATTTACAGCGGAGGTCCAATGGCCCAATTCCCACTTTAATGCCCAATTTCCAATGAATGTGTTGTTTACATCCACACAAAACACACAAAATTACATTTGATGAATACGACACAAGCAGGAACGGCAAAGTCAACGATTAATACATAACTAATAAAAAACAGAACATTGTTTCTCCTCAAATGATTTTCAATGAGTTTCAATTTCCACACAACGGCACGTTATTTTCCTCATTTAATGCATTTCTAATGTCGTATACCATGGTGTCAAAGTCAAGCCTCCGGGGGCCAAATGCGACCCACCACATCATTTTATTCGGCCCGTGAAACCAAATCAGGCAGGTCAAGTGCAATGATACTTGCTAATGTCCGAATACAACATTGCAAATTGTTGTATGTAAACCACAACGACAGTCATTTTTCTTTATTTTAAATGTGAAAACTAGTTATTCATTCATTTGTTTGCGTTCTATATGTAATATGTGGAGGGGTTGAAACGTTGCACCATTTCCCTAAATTCATAAAGGCCCCCCGACAGGAAACCCTAATTACTATGTGGACCGCGGCCTACAATGAGTTTGACCCCCCCTGTCGTATACAGTACGCCTTGAGATACAAGTCTCATTCATTCCATTGAAAGCACGCAACTCAAATCATCTTTTCAAATTATACTGACTGAAAACTTATTCATACCTCCCAGCCTCCCCACTCAACAAAAAAAATGTGTAATGTCATTGAGAGCAGTTACTGCAGTGCGTGAAAACTTTCAAGGCAATGGCACTTCATTGTGACTGTTTGTGGTGTGTGTGGCTCGGCCAGGGGATGGAGGCGGGGGCAGGAGAATACGGTCATGAAAACAAAAACAAAAGAAGACTTTCACAACTACGTGTACTCTGCAGTAAGGTTCAGTTTTTTCGCAAGGGATCATAAAAACATGCCTTTAGTGATTAGTGTACTATTTCCTGTCTAAATGTCACCCTTTGCTGAAAGCCTTTTATCACTGAGACTATTTGTTATCTCCATTCACGATGTTTTGAATTGCGTGTTAGCGTTCAGCTAGCGAAAGGCAACGTTGTGTGGTTGTAGCACGCTACGACCGATGGCTCAGATCTCCCCCCCCCAAAAAAAAATCACAAATCCCATCACTCGTATCTCAAGGCACCACTGTAGTTGCATATTTAGTGTTCTACAAACTGATAACGCGGCTATTTCGACGGTACTACGTGTCCTACATTGTACACCGCTAATTTAGCATATTTACATCATTTTTTAATGCTTTCGATTTTGAAGCGGGTGCTTTCAACATACAGTCAAACCGGGGTTTGCGACCATAATCCGTTCAAGAAACCTGTTCGAAAACCAATTTGGTTGAAAACCGAAACACACCTGCTCACAACGGAACGCTACACGAGGATCATGCGTCGGTCACAATGAGACGCGAGACGAGGGAGTGACGTAAAAAGAAGCAGACGGGAATCGAGTGGTGCGCTCAGTTTGCTTAATAACCGAATTTCGGTTGTAAACTGAGACATATAAAAACCAAAATATGGGGTCAAAAACCAAATTGGTTGAGAACCGAGACGTTCAAAAACCAGGCTTGACTGTATTTGTGGAGAAACATGCATGATACCAATGTCGTCAAACTGGCATTGATGTGGTGGTACATCCCATCCGCATTGGCGGGTATTCCACACGTATCAAATTCCTGGTCTGAGGCTATCCAATTTCAACACCCCCCTCCGGCAATTACAGTGGCGCCCTGCTTTCCGAGTTGAAGTCGTTCCATGCTTGCTCACACGCTTCAGTAATGTATCAAAACATTTATCACCATTGGAATGAATTGAAGTGCCATTAATCCGTTCCAATCCCACCAAAATTGGTCCGTCAAACACGCTCGGTGTTTCAATGCAAATCGGGTTGAATGGGAAAACGGAAAATTAGTTTGGATTTAAAAGAAACAAGTGCATGGTTCTGTTTTTACATTTATCAAGGTGTGTATTGCCTGATAATTAGACAGATGCACAGCTCAAAATCTACTCATCGAGGATTTTAATTATCTGGTTATAAGAAGTCACACCCTGGAGAATTTACATCCCTACATGCACCTTGAAAGCGTTCTTTTTAGTATGTTACGATGCGTTTCGGTTAGGTTTGTGTTAGTATCGTCTGTGAGTGTTTTCATTTTGTATTGATGTGTTTGAATACGAGTAATACAGTACAATACATATTTCTTGATATCTGGATTTCAGAATAAAAGTGAAGGTACGGCGAGTGACTTGGATTTTGATGATTTTTGCACTTGGCAGCGGCGCGGCTGGGGGAGTCTACTTATGCTACTTTATTTTGACGGCGAGAAGCAATTGCAGTCACATCATCAATTACATCCTGACCTGAGTGTCTGTGTAGATCGTCTGGCATCTAGTTTCGTGGTCAGCATCGGCAAAAGTTGAACTGGGGCGATCGGACGCCACTGGGTCAACCGCCCAGAGAAGTCCAATCGCCTCCAATTCAAGTTTCCGATGGCCTCGACCATGTCCACAGACGTCCACTCCTTTGTCCTTCACAGTATGTCAATCAAGAAGTGCTACACGTTAGAATGCTGGAAAATAAATAAATCAATCAATCACTCACTCAAATACAGTCTCGCTTTGTCCATGTCCCGATCTTCGTCCCCGCTCCTTTCACACCATCATGGGAGTGTCGGAGAAGACGGAGCTGATGGACTCAGCGACTGACTTCTTCCGGGTTCCTTTCATCAGAGAGCAAGCCTCTGCGTCGGCCTCCTGGTCATCCTGGTCTCCGTCGGGGTTCAACTTGCCGTTCTGGCCTCGAGATTCCTTGGCGCCCGTGAAGACCACGTGCCTGTTGAGCGCCGAGGGGTCCCCCCCGTGGGTGGGCGTAACACTGAGCACTGACGAGCGGATGCTGTCGTCACCCCGGCCTTTGCCCTTGCCAGGGCAGCACAGGCAGCGGCATGGGGTCAGGTAGAGGTAGACCAGAACCAGGACAACGCTCGCCAGGCAGCCCACCAAGGTGGTGTAGGCCGTGTTCAGGGTCTCGCCGCCGCCGTGCATGGTGAAGTTGTGGACCTTCAGCACCACGTAGATGGTCTCGTTGAAGGCCTCGCCGGTGGCGAAGCAGGTGTAGGTTCCCGAGTCCTCGGAGCGGACCGGACTGACTCGCAGGCTGCCGTCTGGCAAGACTTTGGCCGTCTGGTTCTTATCCGGGGTCAGCGGGGACGCCCCTGGGAGCGTCCAGGTCTTAAGCATGTTCCTGTGCTTAGTGTCGCAGCCCAGGATCAGCGTCTGCTCCAGAAAGGCTTCCTCCTCAGCCTCCTTGAAGGTGCTGCAGTTCATGCTGTCGCCGCTGAGGTCAAACACGTCCGCTGTAATCTTCTGCGTGCCCGGCAGCACGCAAGTGAAGTCGTCTCGGAAGTCCACCACCGAGTTGAGCTGGCGTAGGTCCCAGTGGGCGACCAGCGAGTAGAGGTCGCAGTGGCATGCCAGTGGGTTCTTGTGGAAATACAGGCCGTTCTTCAACCAGGCGGGCAACATTCGCATTTCGTCCAGTGGGAGTTTTTTGATCTTGTTGGACGACACGTCCAGGAGACTGAGCTTCTCCAGACGGGACTTCTCCCTGATGAGCTCAACAGGAAACCGGGAGATGCGGTTGTGGCTAAGGTAGAGCTTCTGCAGGTTGAGGGTGGTGATGAAGGCTGAATGGTCCATTTGGGTGATCCGGTTGCTGTACAACAGGAGGATCTCCAAATTGACCAGCGGCTCAAAGACAAACTCATCTAGCAGCTGAAGATTGTTGGAGGACAGGTCCAGGTAGCGCAGATACTTGACGTTCACGAAGGCCTCCGAAGACAGGAAGAGCAAACCGTTGTGGCTCAGGAGCAGGTTGCGGAGTTTGGGGAGCTTCACAGGGGTCCAGTCCGACTTGAGCCTCACGATCTCGTTGTAGCTCAGGTCCAGGACGGCCATGTGGAGCGGCAGCCCCGCCGGGACGCTACTCAGGTTCATCTTTGAGCAGCTCAGGATGTTTGAGGCACAGATGCAGGGTGTCACCGTCGCCCCCCCGGGAGGCCACAGGAGGCCCAGCCACACGGCCAACAACAGGGTCCCTGCTAAGCGGTTACTCCAGCGGGGCGCTTCGTTTCTGCTGGGCAGTTGCGACATGCTGGACGGCTGACGGTCGATTTCTACTGCCTGAGGACTTGCGCTGCGGTGTCAATCGCAGGGAACGCTCGCCGGAAAAGTCCGTGACATTGCTTAGCGTAGCTAAAAAGGTGGGAAGCAAACAGATGAGCTTCAGGGCCCACCTAAACAGAGGTTTGTCGCTAATAACTAGCCGACAGCCAACAGATGAAAGCCGCAGTCAACGTGTTGTCATCCTTTGCGAGTAGCTTTCATGCTAACCCTGTATGTAGGATCAGAAGCTTTAAAAACGATCCTGTTTCCATCGTAAGGCATGTTTGTTATTCCTAATTGGTGCATTTCTTCATTGTCTTATTTTAATTCTATATTTTTTTCAGTTTTTGAAAGGAATGAACATTAATCAAATGTTCGATGACATGGGAATTATCGTTGTTGTCAGTACGAGTCAGTGCTTTAAAATGTGTCATTTTAAAAGCATTTTTTAGAATTATATGTGTCAATAGTCAAGGCCCGGTGCCCAAATCTGGCCTGTCACATCATTTTATTTGGTCCGTGAAAGCAAATCAAGCATGTCAAGTGCCACGATGCTTGCTAAAGTCCGAATCAAAATAAAAAAAATAAAAAAATTCAAATTTCAAGTGATAAAAGACAGAATTCTCACTTTAAAGTCTTGCCAACTTTTTTTCTTTGTTTCTCCTAATCCTCTTTCGTATCATTATGAAGGGCACTTGGAATAAATACAGAGCATAATAAAACTTTACTGTCCACGTCGCAGGTGAATATGATGAGCGGTAAGTCTGTTTTGGCGAGCTAACAGCTAACACTCGTTAGCATTCCACCTGAAGCAAAAACTCACATTTGCATTGATGTCCATCCCAGTTATTGTAATTAGAATCGTTCATAAATGAAGGCTGTCCCTTCCCCTAAAAAAGGTCAGCTTTTCAAAAATGTTAGTGGTTAAACACTTACAATTCTGAAACGACCCTGAAATCTGAGAGACAAAAACAGATTCAATAACATTTTATATTATCATAAAAACGAGCGAAATAAAACATTTTTTGGATTGAATAAGAACAAAGACGAAGAAATTGTGACAGGCAACGTTGATCTGTAGCTCTCCTGACTGAAAAACACGTCGTCCATTCATTTTGTCCTTCCATTGACAACAGCTTCGAGTCACGTGATTCATCTCGCACATCCTTCCGTTCATTATTGAGGCTTCGAGGAACACCCCCCCCCCCCCTCCCTCGTCGTGTTTTTACCCTCATGATACCTATTTCATTTGTGGTGCAACCTTAAGGGGAAGGGAGGAGGACGGGTGCTGTGGAAGAAAACAAACATGATGCAAATGCTCACCTTCATCTTGGAAGCCTCCCCCTCCGGGCGGGTTAGAGTTCCATGAAGATGCCCCCACCGCGCCAGCCCCCCTACTGAGATTTCCTCGCCAATGTTGTTGCGCCGCTGCGGTACTGACTTGTGACGCGTTTGCGCCAAAGGAAGTCCGAGCCGCAAGACTGACGAAGAGGAGGATGAAGATCCACGGAGCATGCGCACACGCGATGACCCGGCCAGCCTTTTGGAAACGACCAAAACACGTTGCGGGTTGGGGGGAGTGTCAAATATTTACATCGTGGCCGAAATTAATTCACTAATTAATCAATTAAACAGGCACATAAACAAATAAATAAATAAAAACAGGTAAATAAACTTGAGTTGAATTACTAGATCAGGGGTATCCAAAGTCGGTCCTCGAGGGCCGCCGTCCTGCCTGTTTTTCAGCTCTCCCAGGAGCAACGCACCTGATTCAAATCATCAGGACCATTTTGATGCTGCTTCAGAGCTGGCTGATGAGCTGATCATTTGAATCAGGTGTGTTGCTCCTGTGAGAGCAGGAAAACAGGCAGGAAGCGGCCCTCGACAGGCAGGACACTTCTGTACGACTGAGAGCTTACAAAGACGTGTTGACGAATAGTTAAATAAGTACAATTTTTATGAATTCATTTCTATCCCCGCTTTGGAACTTGTAGGCAACAGTAAAAATGATGTGTTAAAAAAAAAACAGAACTTTAAAACTCAGTTTTATTCATAGTATTAGACCGTAATCTTGGCTTGTATTTTAATAAAAACAATTGTACAATGTATTTAACAATACACAAAGAGAATGATGCATTGTGTAATTAAAAACAAACATACAATGTTGCTGTAGAATAGTGCGCGAGCTTGATGCTAACAAAGGATGCAAAACTCCATAGACGAGCGGACAAATAAACTTGGCGCCAGATTTTCAGAGCCCTTCAAGCAACAACTATCTGAACGTAAATAGAGGAGCAAAACACGAAGTGGGATGTACAAGTGAACTGATGGTCACTCGACGAACGCCCGTGCGCATTTTGGCGAGACAACGTCTCATTAAGTGATTCACGCTCCACTCGACTCCAGACTTGCTGCAGCAACAAGGAAGCTGTTGCCAGGCAACCAGCGCCAGTGCCCTTTTATTTCCGAGGTGAGCTCCCCGCGCGAATAAACCTCGCGTCGGCCACTTTGAATGCATTTCGACTTACGACCGTTTGACTTAACGACCGTTTTGTTGGAACGGAACCTGGTCGTAAGTCGGATGTTACCTGTATAGAATTGTTTTTTTACAAATAACTGACAATTATTTTAGAAATACTTCACACGTTTCCTTAAAATGTTTTGTCCCAGAAAAAAAATGCTGAGCTTTAGAGCGATGAGGTTGGGAGAGGTACCTTACCATAGCCAATCGGATTTTTTTTAAACGATATTCCGTTTCTAATAAATAAATAAATAAATAATACCCCAAAAACACACACAGAAAAAAAAGAAAGAAAAAAAAAAACACGAAACAGCAAAGCAGTGAGATATGAACTGTGTTATTGCGAGGGATTACTGTAACATGTAAGGGCATGGGTTGTTTGTTTACATGTGTGCGAATTAAAATAAATAAATTAATATACATTTCTTGTTTCATATGTAGGTTGCATTATACCAAGAGGTTGAAAAAAAGTTTTTTTCTAAATACAGTAAAGTCTCGTTATATCGATATCGGATATATCGATAGTCCCGGGTATATCGATACTATTTCTATGCACGCACGGAGAAAATTACATGCAAACAGGGTCGGATATATCGATAGTCCCGGTTATATCGATATTTTTTCGGACTCCCTTGAATATCGATATAACGAGACTTTACTGTATTCTGGTTATATATTTGCAATGCATAATTTCCTTTCCAGCCTCCCACCACCCTTCATAATGCTTCAGGTTATGAGCAAGTCGATTCCCCTGTGGCATGAAATAAACCCTTTTTAGCCACTAACTTTCGTTTCAAACCATCAGGATGCCGCTTCATCGACGACCTCTCCCCCATCTCCACTGCAAAATTTGTGGTAGTGGGGGACTGCATTCGTGTTCTCCCCTGATGAGCTTTTCGAAGGCAATTTCTTCTTTTTCTGATCTGTGTAGATCTTATTTACACCAGTTTGATGGTGCACAGGCCAAAACCCACTTGGCAAACTGCAAGCGGTAGTTTACTCCTTGCATCATGTAACTTGGTACACTCTCGCGGACTTGCACACTGCAAGACCCCAAACTAGGGTGCGGAAAATCATACTGGACCCTCCGCACCCTGCCCACCACCTTTTCCAGCTACTCCCATCAGGTAGGCGCTACCGATCCATGCGCACCAAACCCAGCAGACATTTAAACAGCTTCTTCCCCCAAGCCATTAACTCTTTGTACAGTAGTCCAAATGGAATTGTATAGTGCCTCTTTGCAATTTTTTTGCTGATGATACTAGTGCAGCGTGTTCGACCGGAAACAAATTCCTTGTGTGTTCTACATACTTGGCAATAAAGATAAAGATGATTCTGATATTGCCGCTGGCAAACGAGAACCGTTGTTTGGCACGTTAATGTTTTGCTGGGCCATTTAACATTTGCAGTGGCGGAGTGTGCATGTCACTCCAAGGTCTTCAGTCGTGAGTGTGACCTCTGAATCAATCAGCTGCGAGTGTGGTGTGATATTACTACACGTCCACTAGAGGATGCCGTTGTCCATGAAATAACTTGTGAAGTGTCATTCAACTGTTTGAATTTTTACTATAAACACGTGGATTTGGCATAACCTCATAACATTGCAATATTATTTGCTATTTTCGAGCTGTCACCATCGACACCTTACTACCTTTTTTACAAACGCGCAAGCGTTGAAGAATGCTTGAACGCAATTGTCGGGCGTCCCCTGGAAATTACTGCGTTCTGTCAGGCTCAAACTTGCTTTTTCCATTCTGATTCTGCTTGATGGATTTGTGAGACATCTGAGCAGCCTGGACAACACCCTGCCGGACAAAGAGGATCAGAAGTGAGGACTGGATGAGACCGTGAGGGCATCTCGTCCTCCTCCGCCTCACCTTGAAGCTCCTTTTCCTCTTCTGGATGTTCCGCTCAGGCTGGAAGAGGATGACGTAGACTTTGGGAAGGTAGAGCATCCCGAGGGAAACGGAGGCGCTCAGAGTCATGGACACGGTCAAAGTCGCCGTCTGGATGAACATCTGCGTGGAGGATACAGCAGTGTTTGAAATAACGCCTGACCGGAGGCCCGGTGCGTACAACTTTTATGTCGGGCGTACAACTTTCAAAATGTCTCGGCCCGGGTGGCCGACAACTTCAAGAAAAAAATATTCTTTTCAAATCAAACGTTTGTTTTATTCAATAAAGCAAAAGCTACAAGCAAACCGCTAAACGCCATGTGGACTCCTCTTTCTAAGCGCCTTTCAAAACTTTCAAGTACACTTTACAGTCACAGTATAGTCCAAAACACGAAACAGATTTCTGATTGGCTGCCATGCCGAGTATGGAAATTGCCAAATGAACGTTCGTTTGGCAATTTGCATACTCGGCACGTATTGCAGTAAAGTGGTCGGAATCGCGGTTCGGTGTCGCGTCCTTACCTTTTCGGTGGATTGGGCTGTCCCGAAGAAGATGGGCACGAAGGCCAGCCAGACGATGCAGGTGGTGTACATGGCGAAACCGATGGGTTTGGCCTCATTAAAAGTCTCCGGTACCCCGCGGCTTTTCACGGCGTACACGGTGCACGTCACCTGGTGGCACAAACGCGGCAGGTCAGGCAGTCTCTCGTGCGCCGTGGGAAGGGGTTGACGTCCTAACCATAAGCACGATACTGTAGCTGAGGCAGCAGATGATGGACAGGTCAGACATGTCGCACTTGAGAATTCCTCGGGCCAAGTCAGGGTTGGGGGGCCGCAGCTCCTCGTAGTCGACAATGGTGTGAGGCGGCACCACAGCGAACCACACGAACACGCCCAACACCTAACGCACGCGAGTACACAGACCAACAAATCTTGGATCCCCGAAACTAGCGCTCAATTGTTTTATTGATCAACCCCCCCCCCCTCCCCCCCAAAAATATATGGCAACCCATTTATCAAGTGACCAACTACCCAACCTACAAATTGACTGACCTGTCCTACCAAACCAGTCAAAGGGCTAATACTAATAATTGGTCGGTCGCGACCTAAAAATACTTCATGACGGCGAGGGGGGAGAAACAGGAAGTGGCCATCTCACCTGGACCGAAACCAGAATGAAGGTGATGAGCAGCTGGGAGGTGGGGCTGATGAACTTGGGCGGCGTCACAGAACGCTTGCCTTCTTCGAAGATGCGGTAGATGCGATTGGTTTTGGTCAACATGGCCGAATACGTAATGGCCATGCCCAAGCCCAGCAAGAGGCGGCGCAAGGCGCACACCACCACGCCAGGCTCGGCAATCATCAGGAACGTGATTAAGTAGATCAAAAAGATCCCTGGGGGAGGAGATGGAGTCCTATTGTGAAATCAGACATTGGGGCTCGGATTCAGTAGAAAATGTATTTATATTTTGGGGGGGGGGGGGTTGAATGGGCCTCGGCTGTTTTTATTTCATCTCCCATAGAAGTCGTGCAGTTGTACCAGTCTTTATCAAACAAATATTTCAAGTCACCCCTGAAACATGTGACAGAGCCTCATTTAAAGGACAACCAACACCCCCCGACAAGTTGCGTCCATAATTTGTCAAATCACTTCAAAGGATTTCAACTGAGCGTATTTTACAAAGATTCCACCGCATATAGCTATAGTTTACTTTTTAAAAGTCACACTGAATATTCATGAAGTCTTGTTTTCGGGTTGATGTCAATTCCGGAAGTGACGTCACATGCGGAACGCCCCTGACGAGAAAGCGACACACAATGCATTTTGACGTACTTTTTTTGGTCTGAAAACTTTGTGTTGATCCATGTTGATGGCGAAATTAGAAGGAAAACACATGAATAACGCAATGGTGAATCGTTGTGTGTTGCACCAAGACTACTATTTGATATTCGCTGACACAAATTCCTAGCAGACAAATCAGCCCATTACCAACGGAGCTTTGGCGACACACAATGTATTTTGGGTACTTTGTTTCGTCTGAAAACACCATGTTGATCGCGAAATTAGAAGGAAAAATACATAAATAACGTGATGGTGAATCGCTGTGTGGCAGCCATTTGTGGTAACACGCATAAAGAAGGTGTAAGTTTACACAAATTCCCAGCGGACAAACCAGCCATTTCCAAAGGACCAGAGCAGTAGATCCCCAGCGGAGGCGAACGAGAAAGCTAACCTGAGTTATCGATTCAGTGCTTGGATAACTGCTGTCGTCCTCTCAGCCTGTGACAATGGGTAGAAAATTGCTTCCAGTGGTGAAAGAGAGCAATCGCCATATTGGTGCAACAAACCGATCGGACAAACATCCACTTTCCGCCATGTCATTTGTTACTCTGTAGCGCTGTCAAGCTCTCTCTCGTCTCACCATCTCTTCTGTTTGTGTGTTGCTCAAATTGTGCCGCTGTCTCTAACCCTTCTCCTTTTGTGTGTGTGCGTAAAACCCACCTCTCTGTCTTCTACCACAGATTTTAACCAATCACGGGCGGCTTTAACCGAAGGTCGGTTCTTATAAGCGGCTCCATATACTGGACGAAACGCCGCTTGTGCGCCATCTTGTGCATTTTCTGGGCTGCTACATCGGAGTCCAGATTGTCGCTGGTTTCATCGCTAGCAGACGGCTCGAATTGATACGGGAGGACTTCTTTAATCGATTGCAAACATTTATGCTTTCCTCTTCAGAACTATTTGAATCACATTCATAACTGGATGAGTAACAAGAAAGCATCTTCTCCGAATCTGAACTCCGTGAGCCCATTGTTTGTTTCACGAACTGGGGGCGGGATTTTCTGAAAATCACCAGTTTTGAGCTCATTAGTGGCAGTTCGGGCAACTTTAAAGGACAACCGACGTCTCCGGACAAGTTGTGTCCATAATTTGTAAAATGGCTTCAAATGACTTTTACTGAGCATATTTTAATAAGATTCCACCGCATATAGCTATATTTTACGTTTTAAGACTCACGCTGAATATTCAGGAAGTCTTGTTTTTGAGTTGGTGACGAGTCCGTACGTGACGTCACTAAAGGAACGCCCCTGACCAAAAAAAAGACACATTGTAGCAGTCCTTCCATCACGTCAATGTATTTTGCTGTACTTGTTTGGTCGGAAAATCTCGTCTTGCACCCAAAAGCCGCCAGAAGATGGGGTCCAAGCTCCATGGAAGGAATTTATCAGCCTGTGGAAATGGGCTGATTCATTCCTCACAGGAGCTGGTCGCCATTTTTTGCCTCTTTTCTGGGACGCTACATTGCAGTCCAGATGCCTCAAAATGACACGGAAGGACTTCTTTAATCGATTGCAAACATGTATGCTTTCCTCTTCAGAACTATTTGAATCATATTCATAACTGGATGTGTAACAAGAAAGCATATTCTCCGAATCTGAAGCCATTGTTTTGATTCTCCAGCAATGCAAGACGTCTTGGCCTGACGTCACAAACTGGGGGCGGGACTTTGTGAAAATGCACAATTCGCAGCTCAATTTTTTTGCAGATTTTGGACACTAAGTCATTTTGATTGATGTTTTGCATTTGAATAAAAATATACTGCGTGTTTTGGGTATTTTAGATGCTATAAAAGGTTTTTCTGATGTCAGTTAGGAAACAAAAAAAATGGTGTCGGTTGTCCTTTAAGGTGACGGGAATATATGCCCATATTTGGGCTTCCTGAAGGGAAGGGTCCCCACGTTTCACAAAACCTTTCGTCTGCATTGAGTGTGAGTGAACGTGTGTCAACATATAACTCAAACTAATGTAGAACAAATTGATCCTCGATTGCTGGTGAGCTGTCCGCTTTGTAGATTAGGCTGCAATGGAAATGGGAGGTATGAGGATAGAAATGTCATGCGCCAACGCAGCTTCGAGGGGAACTTCGTACCTGGTTTTATTTCGTGTTTGATAGTCTGCACATCACTAACCTGTGAGCAAAACGTAGCTGAGCTCTCGCCCAGAAGCTCTGACAATGGGTGTGTCGTTAAATCGGACGAAAGTGATGACCACGGTGCAGGTGGCCAGGATACCGAGCATGGAGAGGGAGGCGGGCACCAGGGCCCAGGGCGACTTCCACTCCAGTTTGATGATGGGCGTCGGACGACAGGCGGTCCTGTTGGGGACCGGCCGCATGTCTGACGGGCAGGTCTCACAGGTGAACTGGTCCACTTGGTACTGGTAGCCGTCACAGAGCTGGAGACATTTGGGAGTGGAACACAGAAGTCCTTTCAGGTGATTTGTCTTACGATTTTTTTACTTTCGGCCGGGCAACAGCTTGCACAAGGAAGCACAGACTTCCCTCCCCCCAGCCACTTCTTCAGCTCTTCCCAGAGAGATCCCGAGGAGTTCTGGGCCAGCTGGGAGACATCGTCTCTCCAGCAGGTCGTGGGTCGCCTCTGGGGCCTCCATGCCTCAAACACCTCATCAGGGAGGACTTCAACAGGCATCCTCATCAGATGCCTGAGCCACTTCATCTGAGAGCCTCGCACTGATGATCGAGCTTCTCGACTTCTCGACACTGCAATTCCCAAATTTATTCGGGAATTGAAAAGCATGACTTGGAGCACCATACCCGAATTTGTTCGGGTTTTGGTTTTTCTTGCTGGGAGGTGCCGAAGAAGCGCTGGTCAGCCACGAGGAAGCACAATTTTGCTTTTGTAACGCTGCCCCCATTTCAAGCTCATATAACTCCAACCCCTTATAACTTGGGAATTAACTTTTTTTCCGATGAAACAAGAGAGTCCAAGGTTTCTTTTGCTGCATTGAATGTTTATGTAGCCCTAAAATTCAATATTCTGTGGGTCCTGCAATTTGAGGGAAAATGACAAAAACCCTGGCACTGGATTGGACACATTTTTGCACGTATTCTGGCAGTGAATGAGTTATCACTTGAACAAGCATGATGAATTTGGGCTCTCCAGGAAGATGAGCATTTTGGAGATGCAATGATTTTCCCCAACGCCGCCCCAAAGCATTACCTCACAGTGCCAACAGCAGGGGACCCCTTTGACCATCTTCTTCCTCTCTCCTGGTTTACACGGTAAACTGCAAATGGAGTCCGGAAGTGACTTATCTCCTCCAGACCACTGCATCTCCTCCAACTGACACACACACACACACACATAAAAATAACACACACACACATTCCTGTTTCAATGGTTTTGTGAGGTGCGGACAACTCCAGATAAGGAGTGAGGACCACCGTTGCTGATAAGTTTAGAGAAGAACTAGTGTTACATTTGAACACTAAATGTCACCCCATTTCCCACTTCAATTTCTTGACAAAAACAAAGAAATAAAAAGTGGACTTGAAACTGAAATAACAGAAGGAGTGAGGTTTCTGAATGGGAACATTCAAAGTCCTCACCCCTGTAGTGAATTTGGTTAAAATATCATTTTACTTTTTGTGGTATGAACTTTTCTCCTTCATTAACCACACACACACATACACACAAAGACACACAGTGAGTAAAAAGTATGTGTATCCCAGTGAAATGAAAATACACACCAAAAAATCATTTTGGGTGGATTTGTGAGCACCTCCCTGAAACTTTACAAGATGCACATATAGACCCTGTAGAAGCCTTTAGAATGAAAAACTTGTGAGGACCGGCCAAAAGGTCCTCACTTGTCAAAAATGTCCTCACTACGTATGGGATAAAATGTTAGTGGTCCTCACAAGAGTAGTCATACAAACACACAAACACACACACACGCACGCACGCACGCACACACACACACACAATGACATCTTACGGAGGCGCACGGTACGTCACATCTAGTTTGGGAGCGATCGGTTCTTTTACATTGAGACGCAGGTTGTTGGTCCACTGGCCAATGACGTGGTAGCCAGGGTGACTGCGATTGGTCATCTGGAACTGGAAGATGTCATAACGACCCGGGGCGTCTCCGTTCTCGTTGAACAAGACACTGGTGCCAGCACTTCCTGTTCGACAAAGACCCCCACCCCCATGTGACCATCCTGGACTCCATTTTGAGCCACACGCGTGAACGGAGGGACTGTTGCGTTTGATGTCGACGGGCGAACAGATGCGTTCAAGTGCGGCGCGGGAATCTGACCGTTGAAATTGACGTCTCGGATGTAGCCGAGCAAGGAGCGTCCCTCCACAGGGTCCATGGCGCCGCACACGCCGCCGTCGGATTGGTTGCCGCAGAGCTCTTGCTGCATGCTGTGCAGGGCGTAGGCGACGGCGTACACGGCGTCAATCACAAACTGAACTTTGCCCTCCTGCTCGTACGGAGAGTCCCGACCGATTCTCTCCTGGCCTGCGAGGGGGGAGGACACAAAAGCATTGCGAGTGGTACCACCAGTGCCTGATTCACGCCAATCAGTAGATGTCGGAAAGCCAGTTGACCCCCATCTTAAGGGCCGTGCCCTGGGACGCTTTTTGTACTTAACATTAACTTTTTTTTGGTTGAGTTCACCTGTGCATTTTTTCTTGTCGGGCTCCACTTCGACACCAGGTCGAGTGAGTTTACAGCGGAAATCGTCTTCCCAGAATTCATTGAACCAAATGTTTCGGCGGTTGTTCTCCAGAGAGCGAGACATGAAGTACTGGTCAAAGCCTGGAACACACACACACACACACACACACACACACACACACACACACACACACACACACACACACACACACACACACACACACACACACACACACACACACACACACACACACACACACACACACACACACACACACACACACACACACACACACACACACACACACACACACACACACACACACACACACACAAAATACTCTTGCCAGTGCGGACCTATGACTGTGTGACACAGACTCACAGACACAGGCTCACAGACACAGAATCAAAAACACAGACTCACAGACGGCGACTCACAGATGCAGACTCACAGGCTCAGATGCACAGACACGGTAGACTCAAGGACACAGACTCACAGACACAGAGTCAGACGCACAGACACGGATTTACAGACATAGACTCAAGGAAACAGACTCACAGTCACAGACACACAGACATGGACTGTGTGTTCTTACGGTCTATAGACGCTCGTTTGGGGAGGATGGTGACGGCCCCCTCTGCGACGTCCTCCAGCTCCATGACAGGCGAGCTCTTGGCTCCCCAGCTGTCAGAGCCCACAAACAGGAAGTGGCCAGTCAAGTTGGCACGCTTGGCCGCCTCCAGGACCTGTCTGTCACAAATGAAGAGACCAGATTATGGTTTGGAGGGGAGACCGGGACCGATTGTGCAGCGAGCAGTTACTTGATGTCATCCTCGTTGGCAAAGATGATGATCCCCCTGGCGTTGCTGGTCTCCATCAAACGATTGACGATCTTGTCAAACTCACCGTCTGTCGGCTCGCGGGGAATCTTCACCGACTGGGCGATACACACGCCGCCTGAGACAGATGCGTCAATGCTGCAGCTATTACATCGTCATAGTAACAATTGTGGCTATTACATTGTAATAACATAATCATAAGTGTACATCAAGGTACAGTAAAGTCTCGTTATATCGATATCGGTTATATCGATAGTACTGCTTATTACGATACTATTTCTATGGACTCAAGGAGAAAATTACATGCCCGCAGGATCAGATATATCGATAGTCCGGTTATGTCGATATTTTTTCAGACTCCCGAGAATATCGATATAACGAGACTTTACTGTATTTAATTCAAGACAGATATTTTCTGATTTTATGGATGCAAACGGAGTGTGGAAAGTGGCCGGTGGCCACACAATGAGAAAAGCCATCTGACCAGCTTCTCTTGAGATCTGCACAAAAGCGTCCACTCCGCTCTCGCCGTAGTTTCCCTCGGAGGCCAAGGTGGACACGTAGTTCCAGCCCAGAGCTTTGACGATGTCCAGCATGGCCTGCGCCTGGTACGAGTCCGGCGGGACCACCCGAGAGAAGAAGTCGTAGCGGTTGTTGTCGCTCAATTCCGGAGCGGTCGATGCGTAGCTCACCTGAGGGATCTGAGCGACCGGCAGAGGGCGTCAGCAATCGGTACAGATCGGAAAGAAAGATGCGTCTGTAGGGGAGTGGGGAAGGTGAGGTACCAAGAAACAGGTGGACATTCTGGGCGTGAATGCCATATTAAGGATGTGAATGGACAGACGTGTTTACGTTCGGCCTGTGAATGGATAGACGGACGGGCTTGGGACAAAGACAAGGACAAATGGCAGTCAAAGGGATTACGGTGGTTGTGCAACAGCTCAAATGTGTGCCACGCTTCAATCGACGGAGTAACAATCACATTAGGACGCATTGTGTGGGTTTGGCAGATTAACATTTCTCGTCAGCGGAATGAGATGAGCGGAAGGTTACCACGGTGACAGCATTAGCGTGTTCACGTTTGTCTGATCATCACTGGCGGATTATTTGCCGTTACGACCATCTTTCAAGTCCATTCTGATTGGCCCCACCTACTTTCACTGCACCACGTTTGGACCACCTCCCCCATTGCCTCGCTTGCTTTACCTACACGAATGCAGTTATTAAGAATATTAAAATTAGCATTGACGCAGAGACTAATTGTGTCAAAATTAATCTGGCATGTGTACTCTGTTTTTTATGTATTAATTAATTCATTCATTATCTATTTATTATTTTTTTGATCTATGTATTTATTTATTTATTTATTTATTATCTATGTATATTGATGTATTTATCACTTATTTACCCATTTATTTTTTTACTTATTTACCTACTTATTTATTTTTGCTCTCCGTTTATTTATTCATGAATTGTTTTTTTATGTATTTATTTTACTTTTTTAAAGAAAAGAATATGAAGGCTTCTGATCACCAGGACGTATCAGAAGGTTAGTTCCAGTATACAGTATCTTGGCCAGTATTTTACATCACATCGGGTTAGTGTTTTGGATAAAATGAAAAGATTAATCGGTAACTAATCGATTAAATTAACTGAAAACTACAGTGAGTCACCGTTCATCTTAAAATTGCTCAGAATGTTTGGTTTCAACACACGATCTTTTGCGTTGAAGAATGGAGAAGAATGAACAAATATTTTGTTTGAAATTGTACCATGATTAATTCATGGGGGGGGGTTATCTGTTAGTTACAACAACAAAAAAATGATTCGGGATGCATGTAAATTTTTTTGTTTTTTTTTCATTTCCGATTCCGACTTTTCCTCAATCATATCAACCGCCATAACGGTGTATGTAATCTAGTCCTATATTTATTGTTAGAACTAGTTATATACACATCCTAAAACATCCAATGTTATGTCATTCCTACTTATTGTTATCAGTGAGTTAGTCTATATACAGTAAAGTCTCGTTATATCGATATTCAAGGGAGTCCGAAAAAATATCGATATAACCGGGACTATCGATATATCCGACCCTGTTTGCATGTAATTTTCTCCGTGCGTGCATAGAAATAGTATCGATATAACCGGGACTATCGATATATCCGATATCGATATAACGAGACTTTACTGTATGTATGTAGTTTAGTTATTTGTATATGTTAGTTTAGTATACATGTACAGTGAGACCTCAACTTACAAACACCTTATCTTACAAACTTTTCGTCTTAAGAACCTCTAATTTATGAAAATTAAACCTTATAATAAGCACTATTTTCATAATACACACCCATCACGGCTGGCGGAGTGATCTTCGGCGGAAGCACACAACCGAACAGCGCTCCAGCCGGCGCTACTTTGCACACCCCCTCTCATTGAATGCACACGTCGATCGCCTACTTGGAGCTTTTTGCTGATAATTTTACTATGATGGGACCGAAAACAAAAACCACCACAGGCTCGTGTTCTGCCCAGGAAGGCAATCAAAGAAGTTGAAAAAAAACTTTATTTTACAGCACAGTTTATTTCTTTAATTACAGTCCTCATGTAATGTGCCTCTCTTTGTAACATTATGATACAATGCAGTGTATGTTTTTCATTACAATACAATAGCACATTTATTATACATAGAATAAGGTATGTTGTGTGTAGTTTTAAGGCTTATTTAGTTAAAAACTATATTTTATGGAAACCCGGGAACGGATTATTCCCTTTTTAATGGTTTCCTATGGGAATTTCTTTTTTGAGATACACACTTTTCGCCTTACACACTATGTCTGGGAACCAATTAAGTTCGTAAGTTGAGGTCTCACTGTACTTAGCTCAGTTAAAACCTTAAGTTATCATGTTTCAGTCTAATAATAAATATTCATGATTGTATCTAGCAGATGATAGGTCCTTTCCAAAGTGACATCACTCCTGTTGTCTATATCTGCTTGGGACACGCTCTCCCTACCGCTCTTGCTTTTTACTCCCACACTCTCTCACACACTCTCTCACTCACTCTCTCCCCCTTTCCCTCTCTAATAAATATTAAATAAATAAATAATAAATAAATAAATACATATTTTTTTTTGTATATCAAAAAAAATATTTGGACTACACAAATGAAGAACTGAACCAGGAGAAGAAGAAGATTTAACCTAACATTTATGAATGAAGGGTGAGCTTCACCAATCGGTGGATTATTTTTTTCTGAAATGTTATCCCTGTAAATATTAACATATAGTAAAACATGCATGGTGCCATCTTTTGTCAGTAAAAAAAAATAAATAAAATGTATTTTTTTTTACTAGCATCAAAAACATCTCGACACATGAAGTCATCACGGATTCCAATTTGTTGTTGTTGACCGATGTCAATCGAAGAATCAAAGGACTAACCTATACGGTGATTGATTCTAACATTTGATTGCGACAGCCGCCCCCACCACCACCAGTGTGTGTGTGTGTGTGTGTGTGTGTGTGTGTGTGTGTACAGGTTACCTCAAAGAGCCGCAAGATGTTGGCCACCATGATGGACACGGAGCTCGCCGATGCGCCGATGACCGCCACTACGCGCTCGGGCCTGCGGATGAGTGGCGGCCGTCCGTCGGAGCAGCGGATGTCGGACGTGTCCTTCTGGATGAGCGCCTGCACAAAGGTCAGCGACTGCTCCAGGGCGTAGGTGTCCCGGGAGCAGGTGTCCAGGATGCGGGCGCCCAGCGTGACATTGGGGAGCAGCGCCGGGTCGCCGTTGATGCGGTCCAGCGCGTACAACATGGCCTCCATGCGGTGGATGCCCTTCTCCTTCTTCAGCTCTCCGCAGGGCAGGCCGTGGGGTCCGCGGGCGTGGATGGGGAACAGGCCGCCCAGGGTGATATCGCCCGGGATCTTGATGGAGTGGGGCTGGAAATGATGGTGGGAGGCCCACACCAACGTCAACAGATCCAGGAGGAGGAGGACGACCGATGGCGTCATTCTGATTCCGCGAGCCTCGCTTGATTTCTCTTCATCCCGCCGGTGTGCGCTCGCTGCCTGCAACCATTCGATACGTTAGCCGATCAATCCCAGACTTGAAAGAAAATCACCCCCCACACCCGCTTTGCACATTGGTCTTGATTTTGTTCTCGCTCATTTATTTTAAGTGTCATTCCACTGTGATGTGGTGTTGGTCGTTCCGATAAGTAGCAGACTGTCACGTTCTGGTTGGTGACCAACCAATAGCGCTCTCGGCCCCCCGCCTGCAGCTGCACAGGTGTTGGTCGTTCCAATCAGTGGCAGTTAAAAGGACTCCCGGCACAACCATTCTGTGTCGGGTCATTGAATGTGTTTGCTTCACCCTCTCAGGTTTGTTTCATCTTGGCAGATTTTTACTCCTTTTTTTCTTTGATACTTTGTACTTTTCTGTACGGGTGACTTTGATGTTTTAGATTTTCTTCCTGCCGACTTTATTTTAATACAATTTGTCAAATACAACCTGCTGCTCTCTTCTTCCTGCTTATTTGGGATCCACAACCATCACCGCCTCGCAAACCGTGACAATCATAACATAAGAGTCAATTCTTTGTGGCTAGGAAGGTAGAAGTTGGATTTTTCTGAGCCCTGGGAGGTTCTTATTGTCACTCTACAACGGCAACCTCATCGGGAGTAGAGACGGAGACCATGAAGGGCAAAAACATATTCTTCCATAATTTGGGATAACTTCATGTCACACGTCATGATTTGAAAAGTCGAACCTCGTTTTACCGTTTTCCCCCCTTGTATCGTTTAGTTTTCTAACTCCTGATTTCACATCGTTTTTCATTCGCCCCTTTTCTTTTCCAACAAACACGGAAAATCCCACTGGACCCTGTGCACTCTGGCCACCACCTTTTCCAGCTACTCCCTACAGGCAGGCGCGACCGATCCATGCATACCAAAGCCAACA
The DNA here is from genome assembly GCF_051943395.1 of Hippocampus bargibanti. Lineage (NCBI taxonomy): Eukaryota > Metazoa > Chordata > Actinopteri > Syngnathiformes > Syngnathidae > Hippocampus > Hippocampus bargibanti. Next base: position 27,407,072 of record NC_142734.1, read on the forward strand.
GACATTTAAACAGCTTCTTCCCTCTAGCCCTTAAAGGAGAACCGACATCACTTTTTTGTTTCCTCACTGACATCAGAAAAATGTTTTATAGCATCTAAAATACCCGAAACACGCAGTATGATATTTTTAGTCAAATGCAAAACACCAATAAAAATCACTTAGACTGTGATGAAATTGCAAAAAAAATGAAACCGGAAGTGGCCAGTTTTAGAAGGTCCCGCCCCCTTGTTCGTGGTGTCACCCCAAGACGTCTTACCTTGCTGGAGAATCAAAACAATGGCTTCAGATTCAGAGAAGATGCTTTCTTGTTACTCACCCAGTTATGAATATGATTCAAATAGTTCTAAAGAGGAAAGCATACATGTTTGGAATCGATGAATTTATTCCGTGCCATTTTGAAATATCTGGAGGCGGGAAATGTAGCACCAAAAAGAGGCAGGTTAATTCCTTACACTGAGCTTTGTCGCCATCTTCTGCCTCTTTTTGGTGCTACACGAAGTTTTCAGACCAAACAAAGTACAGCAAAATGCATTGACGTGACAGAAGGACTGCTACAATGTGTCCTTTTTTCAGTCAGGGGCGTTCCTTCAGTGACGTCACATGAGGACTCATCACCAACTCAAAAACAAGACTTCTGGAATATTCAGCGCGACTCTTAAACATCGAATATAGCTATATGCGGTGGAATCTTTTTAAAATACGCTCAGTAGAAGTCATTTGAAGCGATTTTACAAATTATGGACACAACTTGCCCGGAGACGTCGGTTGTCCTTTAACTCTCTACAAAGTAACCCAAATCTAACTGTATCGTGGCTCTTTGCAATTTTGCACAACCTTGTGGAACACCATCCCTTGAGAGTCATTCCAGCTCCAGGTTTGTACTCACTAGAACCACTGTTACTGACCTAAATAATCTCCAGCACCGGACACTTTGAGACGCTCAAGGACATCTGCATAATTGCACACTTGTACTACAAATACAGCGACTGATCACTTTAAAACGATTCGATGATTTTCCGCAACAACTATAATTGTATTTATTTCTACCACTGATCACATTAGTTATACTTGACACTTTGCACATTGTCCCACAATTGGTCCTGAGATGTACCACTTACATTGAGGAATATCCTTCCATACTTATTTGTCATGTCTATTTTTTTCATGATACTAGTGCAGCATCGTGTTCTACCGGAGACAAATTCCTTGTGTTTTCTACATACTATGTAGAACACACATGTAATCATGTAAATATGATTTCTTGAGAATGTCAACTTGATAACAACCAGATTTTACCCCAAAAAATGTTGGGAAAGGCCTTTGCTACAACGAACCGTGGGATGCTAGCCGCACCCGCTAAAATTGTCTCTCCCTTTGGAAATGAAGTTTTCCAAACCAACTTGTAAATGCCATCCAAAAAGGCATTTGGTCACCATAATAGGTTGGCAAAACATGTCCCTAAGCTCTTCCCCTTCAGCTTCTTGCCGCCAAGATCCCACATCTCAACTACCGCAACTCCATTTTTTTCATCCACTCCTGTTAAAAATAAAATTTCGAGCCACCGCCGCATCTCGCTAAGAAATATTTTGCCTCACTAAATTACATAAAAAACTTATCCTATGACTGTAAAGTGTCCTTGAGAGTTTTGAAAGGCGCTTGTAAATGAAATGTATTATCTCATTTTCAACGGGTACGATGTAGCTTCCCACAGTGGCTGCACAGAAGACATTTTTCCCATTTTCTCCCTCTCTTTATGAATTTCCTATCGAGTACCATTTAGGTGAAAAGGTCCACTGCCTCTGTGTGAAAGGGGGTCATGGCAAAAACTGGGTAAAAGTGCTTCAGGCGCAATGGGGATAACATCCCATTTCATTCTACACCGCCATCATAACTCAAAAACGGCAAATCTGCCCGGTTGGGTCATCAGCCAGAGAAGCAGACCCCCAGTTAAAAATGTCCTGAATTTTTACTCTGTGGGCTCATGAAAAATATGCACTTGAAGTTGATTATGAGGTGAACCCCCGTCCCCTCCCCACCTGCCAAAAAGAGCGCAATCAGGATTATTGTCCACAAATGATCCTCAGGAAAGAAACATTATAATACCGACGTCAACGATCACTTCAAAATGAAATTTGTTTTTCACCACAATAACAATCTCATAAATAATCACACGCATTTAAGTGTCGTTAATCAAGAAGCTTACTTACGCAGCAAGTGCCTGCTTCCCGGCAAAGGGTCGGGAGGGTGCTGAGGGGCTCACGTCCCGGCTGCCCCACCGTTGAAGGACTGCTCTAGTCAAGCTCACCTGCTGGATGGGGAAGTTATTCCAACTCCAAACAGACGCTTCAATCAGAATTGTGTGTGTGTGTGTGTGTGTGTGTGTGTGTGTGTGTGTGTGTGTGTGTGTGTGTGTGTGTGTGTGTGTGTGTGTGTGTGTGTGTGTGTGTGTGTGTGTGTGTGCGCGTGTGTGTGTGTGTGTGTGAGAGGGCGCGAAACACTGACCCCTAGTGGTAAACCATGTCATCAATTTTATTTGGGGCAAGTGCCAGCACCAAATTCAATCATCTGGATCCAGCTACATTAAAAAAATAGTCTACTTCAAAAAAATTGGATCCAGATGATTTTTGATTGATTGATTATTGTGCATTTCATCAGAATAAAATTGGCGAAATAAAATTGATGACATCCAACAAAACGTTTATTGGTGCACCCCAAGTCACCACGAGTTTTTTGAAAGAAAAAATAGCACAGTATTATAAAGATGTCCACATTCAAATAAATAAAGGAAATAAAGTATGCATCTATTAAGTCAATATTAAAATAAATACAAAACTGGCCAAAAAATGGCAAGAAATTATACATCAATTAAATCAATAATAAACATAAAGACCAAAAATGGCAAGACACTATGCATTATTTCAATATTAAAATAAATAAATAAAAACGGACGAAAAAATGGCAAGAAATTATGCATGTATTAAGTGTAAATTAATCAGACGGCTCAGACACACATGGTAGCAAATGTGTTTAAAGTAATAATAATAATAATAATAATAATAATAATAATAATAATACATTTAATTTACAAGCGCCTTTCAAAGCACCCACTTTACAAAAAGTGACTTGAAGGGCCAGCCCCAGGAGAGGGACATGAGGAGCAAAAGAAGACAAAAGATGAAATAAGACCAAAAAATTATTCTTCATTTAACCTGCAAAAATCAAGATATTTCCTCATTCTTGATTGGTCGCCTCCATCTTCAGATTGTTTAAAAAATGTATTCATAATATACTCTGTATTTCAAATACATTTTTTTTTTTTGTGTTTCCACCACGGTGACTTGGGGGTCAACCGACGAAACCCCCCCCCCTGCCCCCTCCCCTAAAGCTAGACGTGTCCTCTGGACAAAAAAAAAAAACAGAAAGGAGCCAGATCGTTGAGAATAAATAAAAACTTGTTTTTGTTTTTTTAATATTTGGTGGTGTAAATATATTGCGAGTACAACATGAGAAGAAGACGTTGGAAGAACACGAGTCCCATCATGCATTGCGCTATATTGCAGAGAGCTTTGGTGTCATTAACCGAAGAGGCAGAGAAAACAGAATCACGTGTGAAAACAAACTAAAAACAAATAAGGAGCAAACCATGACAGGAGACTGCAAAATGAAAGGTTTCCCTTTTTTTGTGCAAATGATAATTTAAAAAAAAAATCTGGTGAAAAATTCTGTTTTCTCCCCTTTTCTCAATAACAAATGAAAATGTAAACTCAGCCAACAATACTACATTCAACAGTCACATGATGAAGTCGGCTCAGCCCGTGTGGCGGTCACATTTGTTTTTTTTTTTTTTTTTTTTTTTTTGTGTGTGAAGTCAAATCTTATTAGGCATGAGCGGACGTTTTTCTTCTGATCAGCACCAATTCAACACAGGCTTTCCTGAAGCTACAAGTCCATATAAATAATTGTCCTCTGAAAATAAAATAAAACAAAAAAAAACACACACACACAGCAATCTAGCATTGGTGTCGGGACATTCTGTGAGCTGATTGGACCGTCGGAGAGAAAGAGAAAAGCGTTGACGTGTTGCCGCCAGCCAATCGGAGATGAGCGATGATGTCACACACGCTTTCGAGACGGTTGATTAGGGACACCCGTGAATACAAATCCAAATCCGGATCAGGGATGGGCAAAGGTATATACAGCACCGGTCATTTTTTTTTCCATTTACACACAAAGTCCAAAAATATTTGTTTTTATACATTTCATTCTAAAATCTATGTTATTACTATTTTCTTTCATCTCAGTACATGATTAGTTTATTGCTGACAAGATCATATTAGTTTGTAGTAAATACACTTTTTTTAATGGCATGTATAGTTGTCGAACTCTCTCGAATGAAATGAATAAATGGTATTGGGTGAAATGGTATTTCTCATTAAAATAAACAATTTTACATACATCCAACACAAACATTTACCCAGCCCTGATCAACGAGCTTAAACGCCAACTTTCAATGAAAAGCGGTTCACATTCAGAATTTTTCATTGAACTTGTCTGAAATGTCTGCACTGCCCTTAAATGTGAAATGAAGTGACCTAAATCCATCAATTGCGAGTTATCACTTTGCCCAAATATGTCTGGGAGCTTTTATTCTGGCTACGGGGAATAAGGTTGAAATCAATACAGTGATTTGATTGAACCCCCCTGACCCCTCCAGAGCTTGGATGACCCTTGCTGCCCCCCCCCCCCCCCCCAAAAAAAAAATCATAACAAGGGCAATACAATCTCTTCATCAGAATCAATCAACCCCAATGAAAATGCAGTAGAATATTTTTTTTTTTTGGGGGGGGGGGGCAGCTAAACAGTTGCACAGCTAAAACTCCAAAGAAAAGTCTGGTTTCCGTCATTTCATATTTTTCTTCTCCCATTGGATGGATGGATTTGATTTGGACATGTTCCGCTAACTACAATCCTAGCAGTTAAATAATATGAATATAATAATAAGAGTTTTTTTTCTGATATGTTTTGACAAGTTCACTGACATGTATTTTCATAAGCACATTTTGACGTGCAGTTCGAGGTGTGAACAAGCTTTTAGTTGGCGCAAATGATCAAAGAAAGTAGAGCCGGGGTATGGGTGGAGGTTTTCTCAGGCATCCCTAATCAACTGGACTGTGTATGGTGATTATTTACAATCATCGACGCAAACGCTCCTCTCCAGTCACAACGCAGGCAACACGACGTTCGGAAGAAGGCGTTTACTCTTGCTGCGCCCAAATAACTCCCAACACCGAGCGGGATGTCATCGACGAGGCGAGCGGAACGTTGGAACTGACCTCGGAGTAGATTGCGATGACGTTGATGAAAATGGGAAGACCTGTCGTGATGGACCAGAAAGTCCCGCCTCCCGCTTGCTCGCTCGCGAGGGCGTCTGCACGCAAACTGTTGTGTCACTGACCGTGTCAAAAGAGGAGACTTCGCCTCCTGCTCACATTGCTTACTGAGTGAAGAGAAGAAAAATAAAATGACTTCGTTCACCCGAGTGCCACCAGAGCGCATAAGGGCATAGTGTCGGAAATCGGCGAATTCACAAGTGCGCAGATGTGATGTCACGTAAATTTTGGGCCAATGTTGAACGTTTGGGCCAAGGTGTACGCGTAGATGTGCATTACCTTGATCTGCTGATCTCGTTGTTTCTCGTTCCAGTTGAATCTCCGGCAGGGAAAAGATGGACGTCGCTGGAATAAATAACAGAGTGAGACATCTTCTCTTCACTTGTGCTTTGTTTTAACTTTACTTTGGCGCCTGTGGAGTAGACTTACTCCACAGGCGCCAAAGTCAAGGCGCGGGGGCCAAATCTGGCCCACCACATCATTTTATTCGGCCCGCAAAAGCAAATCAAACGTGTGAAATTCAATGATGCTTGTTGAAGTTCGAACAATAATTGTCAAATTGTCCCATGTAAACCACAATAACAGTCATAATTCTTGACGTCAAATTAGAAAACTAGTTCTTTATTAATTAAAAATAAGTTGTGCGCTCTGTATGTAATATGTGGTGGATATGAAGCATTCTAATGGTTTCCCCAAATTCATAACGGCTACCAAGAGGGAACTGTAACTATAATCTGGCCCACGGCAAAAAATTACTTTGACACCCCTGCATTAGGCAGTTGCGCTGTTAGCTACGTGTGCTAAGTGCTGTCATCTAGAGGCTCAATTAGGAACAGCAAATTTGTATGAGTAATTGACTGAATGAGCACCCCAATTTTCTAAAACGGCGACTTTCTATAAATAATCTGTGAAACTGGTATGAAAAAGTTAGTGTTAAAAAACTGAAGTGAATATTCAATTTCAATTTTCAATGTACATTAAATTTTGATATTTGAGGAATGAAGATCAGCAAGCAAGACGGAATATATGTGTGTGAATGAGAGGGATCCAAGTGCAAGAGTGATGCGACAGGGAGAAGAGATAAAGAAGGTGGAGAATTTTAAGTACTTGGGGTCAACTGTCCAGAACAATGGAGAGTGTGGAAAAGAGGTGAAGAAGCGTGTCCAGGCAGGCTGGAGCGGCTGGAGAAAAATGTCAGGTGTGATGTGTGATAGAATGGTTTCAGCTAGGATAAAGGGAAAAGTGTATAAAATGGTGGTGAGACCAGCCATGATTTTTGGACTGGAGACAGTGCCACTGAAGAAAAGACAGGAAACAGAGGTGGAGGTAGCAGAGCTGAAGATGTTGAGGTTTTCTTTGGGAGTGACCAGGTTGGATAGGATCAGGAATGAGTACATTCGAGGGACAACTCATATGAGAGGCTTTGGAGAGAAAGTCAGAGAGGCCAGACTGAGGTGGTTTGGACATGTCCTGAGGAGAGAGAGTGACTATATCGGGAGAAGGATGCTGAGCCTTGAACTGCCGGACAGGAGACCGAGAGGAAGACCGAAGAGGAGGTTTATGGATGTGGTCAAAGAGGACATGAAGGTAGCTGGTGTGAGAGAAGAGAATGTACAAAACCGGGATAGATGGAGGACATTGATTCGCTGTGGCGACCCCTGAGGGGAAAAGCCAAAAGGAAAAGAAGAAGATTGAATTTTGATATGCATGTTTCAAATGAACCAAAACACATGCTTGAGATGGCTGAAAAAAAAACAGAATGTCTCGCTGAAATGTTTTTAAATTAATTGCTGTTATATGTAAATGTCCACCATGGTTGCCCCCACCTTACATTTTTAATACACCAAATCAGGCCCCCCTTTGCAAAAGGTTTGGACACAGGAGGTTTTGAATAAATCGTAGTGAGTGAGTGAGTAGAACCTGTCAAGCGAGTGTCATTGGTGTCCTCAAACAATTTGTTACATAGACTTGGATTCGAACTCCGATAATTTAAAAAAAAATGATTCCAGACATTCCTTTTTTCAAGCAATATGTGCAGGACTCTCATGTTGTAATTGTTTTGCCGCAAAAGCAAAGCAGTAATGGTTGTAAAAGTAGTCGTCTCGTGTCTACTTACTGTCGGGGAGTGTGCACACACGGTTTCCGAGGTTACTGAAGTAGCAATGAGTCATAGCCTCAGCTGCTGAAGTTCTTTTTTTTCCTTCAAACTACAAACGAGAATGACAAGAACACAACACACAGACTCATATTTGTCATAAAACGAGTTTCTGTGTGTGTGCGTGCGTGCGTTTGTGTATGTGTGTGTGTGTGTGTGCTGTGTGCTTGTGTGTGTGTGTACGCTTTGCCTACCTGCAAGAACTTTGACAAAAGCTGGACACCATTGCTGCCGAGCCTGAAAACAGACACACAAACCTGTCACAGGACGACCCGTCATGCGGTGCGTCTCGATTGGGCACATTTGTAATCCTCCCCAACACACTAGACATTGACAGACTACAACATTGTTTATCTATTGTTATTTTATTATAATTACCGAAGTTCTGTTTGTGATGTAACGTAAGGAAAGAGATGCCCATTTCACGGTAAGATCAGAGCATTGTCACCAAATGGTGAGTATAGTTTTAGCTTTTTTGAATGTTGCTGTGCCGATTACCATTTTGTGTTTGGGAGCCTTTTACTGAGCGAGTTGTTTGTTCTGTAGCCACAAAGGGACATATGTCTTCTTGTGCCGGTCCCAAGCCCGGATAAATATAGAGGGTTGTGTCAGGAAGGGCATCCGACGTAAAAGCTTGGCCATCTATTATTATCTATTATTATTATCATCATCATATATTATCTATTATTTTTTTACCTATGTATTTATTTACGTTTATTTATCTATTTATTTACCTGTTGATTTAATTATTTATTCATGTTTATTTCCCTCTGTTTATTCATTTATCTAGTGATTTATCTGTTTATTTAATCATTTATTCATTATTGTGATTTAAGTATTATTTTTATTATTTTATCTGTTTATTTATTTATCTATGATTATTTCAACTGTTTATCAACCAATTATTATTTTACTTATTTTATCTATGTAGTTATTTATCTATTTACTGATCAGTTTATTTATTTGTTTATCTATTACAGTAAAGTCTCGTTATATCGATATCGGATATATCGATAGTCCCGGTTATATCGATACTATTTCTATGCACGCACGGAGAAAATTACATGCAAACAGGGTCGGATATATCGATAGTCCCGGTTATATCGATATTTTTTCGGACTCCCTTGAATATCGATATAACGAGACTTTACTGTATTTGTACCTATTTATGTTTATTTATGTTCCTGTTTATTTCACTATTTATTAATCTGTTCTTACACATCTATTATTTCTATGATTCTATCTATCCATTTATCCATCTCTCCATCCATCCATCCATCCATCCATCCATCCATCCATCCATCCATCCCTCCCTCCATCCATGCATTAATTAATTAATTCATTCATTTATGGTGGTCATTGCCATGTGGTAGCAGTTGAGTTACCGGGGTGTGTGATCGGCGAGGTTCTCCGGTGAGTACTGAGGATAATTTGCTGCCACAAATTCCTTGTTGGAACTGATTCCTGGCCACCTCTCTTCAGTTGGCGTTCCTGTGAGTGTAAAAAAACACACACACCATCAAATTGCATTTGTGTCACATCCGGTGAAGAAGATCACAAGTTTGGTTCTGACCCAACAACTTGAAAATGAAGTGAAGTTCCTCCTCCACGGTGGAACCAGGAAACAATGGCCGACCTGTTGTCATCTCGTATAAGATACATCCCACGCCCCTACACGCACACACACACAGGTCTACGGAAGGTCTACGTCAGGGGTGTCAAAGTCATTTTTTGCCGCGGGCCACATTGTAGTTATGGTTTCCTGTCGAGGGCCGTTATGAATTTGGGGAACCCATTAGAATGTTTAAATCCCTTCAAATATTACCTATAGAGCACACAGCAAATTAATGAATAACTCGTTTTCAAATCTGAAGTCAAGAATAATGACTTTTATTGTGGTTGACATCCAAAAATATGAAATTTTGGCTCAGATTTTAGCAATCATCATGGAATTTAACAAGTTTGATTTGCTTTCGCGGGCCGAAAAAAATGATGTGGCGGGCCGGATTTGGCCCGCGGGTCGACTTTGACACCTGTGGTCTACGTTGATGAAACAAATGTGTGTTTTCACGGTTACAAACCACATGTCGATGTGTGTGGAGTAGTCGGTGCTGCCCAGAAGAATGTCGGGTGGGCGGTACCACAGAGTGACCACCTCGTTCGAGTATGTCTTGGTCGGGATCGATTTTGCCCGGGCCAGACCTGCGACACCAAATCCCACTGATGACTTGCACCACACGGACAGATAATACAACAACGAGAAGAACCGCATGGAATACAAAAACTGGCGAATGTATTCAGGAATTGAAAAGTGTGATGTGGAGCGCCATTCCTGAATTTTTTTCGGGTTTTGGTTTTTCTTGCAGGGGGGGGACATAAAGTGCGAATCAGATGTCTGGCAATGTTTTTCCCTTCCACGAGGGGTCTGCATTTGCGCTTTGTTACAGATTCAGCTGTTGTTAAAGCGCTATATAAATCAATATGTATGTATTGTATTTTGTACAGCCGCTCCCATTTCAAGCTCAGATAACTTCAGACCCATGGCTGCCGCTGCTCACCCACAGAAAAAACTTGTCCTGTGACTGTAAAGTGACCTTGAGAGTTTTGAAAGGCGCTTATAAATGAAATGAATTATTATTATTATTATTATTATTAACTATTTTATTCTGATGAAATAAGAGTCTAAGGTTTGTTCCCCTGCATTGAATGTTTATGTAGTCCTAAAACTCAACATTGTGTGGGTACTGGAATTTGAGTGAAAATGACAAAAACCCTGGCACTGTAGTGGACGCATTTTTGCACATCGTCTGGCAGTAAATGGGCTAAATATAATCTTAATTGGAAAATGAATTAAAAAAGGAGAACATTGTGTGACATAAAACAAATCCATTAAGTTGTATTTGCACATTTGGATTATTTTGTGGCCTTTTTTTAGCTTTGAGCTAGCTTAAATGTTTAGAAAAATACATTTTGACTCATCCCATATAAAATGGCATGATCGTGCCGGCACATCCCTGATCGAGAATGACTGGAACCTCATGAAAAAGCACGGAGACAAAGAGCACAAGTTCTCACCAAAATCGGCCAGTTTGAGTTCTCCTCGCTCATTGATGAGCAAATTTTGCGGCTTGAGGTCTCGATGGAGAACTTTCCGGCGGTGACAGTAGGCCAAACCTCGCAGTAACTGAAAAAGGAAAAGCTGCGAGACAGACACGTGGCGTCAACGCCATGACGGCTTCAAATTGCACGAAAAAGGGGGGGGGGGCAAGAGGGTGACGCACTTGGACATTGTGCATGTGGATGACGTTGCCGCAGTCGTCCAGGTACTGTTTCAAATCTTTGTCCTGAAAAACACACAAATATGGTCGTTTGGGCAGGTCAAAAATATTTTGGCAATCATTATTTGTTGGCGTCTCACCAGGTACTCAAAGACCAGTGTGAGGGACTTCTGTGTGTGGATGATGTCATGAAGCGTCACAATGTTGGCGTGTTTCAGGTCCTTCAGCAGAGAAACTGGTGGAGACAAATAACACAAAATGAGCACTATTTACCGAACAAAAAGGCGCACCCCCAATGAATGGTGTATTTTCAAACCTTCTTCATATATAAGTGCACATCTTCAATAAATGAAAATCTGGACTCTCTCCAAAAATGGATTCAGTGGCTCAGACAGCTCAATTTCACCATTTGGCGAAATTAACAGCAGGATTTTGCCATCATTTTCCTTTTTTGTTGTAAAACACGTAAATAGAAATCGCGGAATAGTATAACGTGTGGTATTTTTTCCATTTTTATGAGCTCAAAAAATATTCAGAGTTGATCACAATAGAATAATAAATAAAATTTTCAGAGATGACCAATCTTCCTGTTTTATGGAATATTTTGGCCTTAAAATTTCCAGAAATAAATGAATGCTGTTTTGCAAAAAAAGCTAAATTTTCCATTTCTAATCACTGAGGCAAAAACGGAAAATGACGGCCAACTCGAGAAAAACATTTTACCCGGGAAGTCAGTTCAAGAGATTACTGAAATGAGACGCCGTTTTATATATATTTTGGCCTTACGTTTTTCAGAAATAAATACAAAAACAAGCAAAAACACATTTTCCATTTCTAATCATTGTGCAAAAAACAAAAAATGATGGCGAAACAACGACAAAAATTAAAAAAGTAATTTGAAGAGATTAACGAAATGAAACACTGTTCTATATATATTTTGGCCTTATCAGTTTCATTCAACAATTTTTTGACACGAAATATAAAAACAAAAACAAAAAACACCAACATTTCTAAATAAAAAAACACTATCAAAAAACTCAACATTTTCATCATTGTGCCAAATACGGAAAATGATGGAGAAATCAAAACAAAAAAAAACCTGGCATAATATTTTTAAAGGACAACCGATACCATTTTTTGTTTCCTAACTGACATCAGAAAAACGTTGTATAGCATCTAAAATACCCAAAACACGCAGGCTGATATTTTTTAGTGAAATGAAAAACTCCCAAAAAATGTGTGCTAAATCTGCAAAAAAATTGAGCTGCGAATTGGGCATTTTCAGAAAGTCCCGCTCCCTTGTTCGTGATGTCACGCCACGTCTTGATGCAACACACAACGATTCACCATCGCGTTATTTTTCGCCATCAACACGGATCAACACAAAGTTTTCAGACCAAACAAATTACCGCAAAATGCATTGTGTGTCCTTTCTCGGTCAGGGGCGTTCCTTCCGTGACGTGACGTCAGGACTCGTCACCAACTCAAAAACAAGACTTCCTGAATATTCAGCGTGAGTCTTAAAACGTAAAATATAGCTATATGCGGTAGAATTTTTGTAAAATACACTCAGTAGAAGTCATTTGAAGTGATTTTACAAATTATGGACACAACTTTCTCCGGAGGCGTCGGTTATCCTTTAAGAGATTATTGAAGTCAAATGACGTTTTGTAAATTTTTTTGTCCTTACAATTTTCAGAAATAAATGACAAAAAATTGAGACACTAAATACAAAAACAGGCAAAAACCGGAAAATGTTCCATTTCTAATGCCAAAACCGGAAAATGGTGAAAGTGATAAAAAAAAATCAACCTTGCAAAGTAATTTTAAAGGACAACCGACGTCTCCGGACAAGTTGTGTCCATAATTTGTAAAATGGCTTCATATGACCTCTACTGAGCGTATTTTACAAAGATTCCACCGCAACTAGCTACATTTTACGTTTTAAGACTGGTGCTGAATATTCCGGAAGTCTTGTTTTTGAGTTGGTGACGAGTCCGTACGTGACGTCACTGAAGGAACGCCCCTGACCAAAAAAAAAGGACACATTGTAGCAGTCCTTCCATCACGTCAATGCTTGTTTGGTCTGCAAACCTCGTGTTGCAAAGAGCCAGAAGAGGGCGTCCAAGCTCCATGTAAGGAATTTATCAGCCTGTGGAAACGGGCTGATTCATTCCTCACAGGAGCTTGGTGGCCATTTTCTGCATCTTTTTGGGTGAGACATTTCCCCCCAATTTTGCCTCAAAATGGCACGGAATAAATTCTTTAATCGATTGCAAACATGTATGCTTTTCTTTTCAGAACTATTTGAATCATATTCATAACTGGATGTGTAACAAGAAAGCATATTCTCCGAATCTGAAGCCATTGTTTTGATTCTCCAGCAATGCAAGACGTCTTGCCGTGACGTCACGAACTAGAGGCGGGACTTTCTGAAAATGGCCAATTCGCAGCTCAATTTTTTGCAGATTTTGGACACTTTAAGTCATTTTTATTGGTGTTTTGCATTTGAACAAAAATATCATACTGCGTGTTTTGGGTATTTTAGATGCTAGATAACGATTTTCTGATGTCAGTTAGGAAACAAAAAAGTGACGTCGGTTGTCCTTTAAGAGAATATTCAAATAAAACGTTGTTTTATATATCCCACAGCACACGCAATACTTCTTCGGGGAGAAATGAAGTTGGCGGCTGCTGGCAGTCATTGCGAGACCTGTTGCGTCTCAATATTACTTCACATCTAAGGCGCAGGTTCATCTTTTGAAGAAAATGTAGGCTTTTGCGGTGCGCCTTATATGGTTTGTTGGTGTGTGTTAAGTGAACAACAAAGTGCAGTTGTTCATGTAACATATGTTCACGGCGATACAAGCTAGATGCCTGAAGCCGACGCTTTATGATAGTTTTGCCTATAGTTTTGCCTTTTAAGTGCATTATCATCACACTTTAGCATCTATATACGGGATTACAAATATGTTGAAAAGACTTCTTCCACCAGAGCTCAGGACAACTATTGATTGAAAAGAGATTTTTTCAGGTGTGGGGGAGCAAAAACTATTTTGTTTTAAAGCCCCATCGCCAAGAAATGTCCATAAGCACCTTCTCTGATCGCCGTACACGGAGCTCCTTCTTCATGTTCCAGACGAATTTCCTTCAAAGCCACCAAGTTGTCCGTCAGCTTACTGCGGCCTTTGTAGACGGTCGCGTAGGTGCCCTGCACACATGCATCCAAGACAGATGGGTCACAAACGGCAGACGCGATAATAATAAGTGAGCCACATGTCCAAAGTTCAGACCTCTCCCAGTTTGTCGAGTTTGATGTAAGTCTCCAGTTTGCCAAAGCCAATCTCTGACTGCACAAAAAAAAACAAGAGCATTAACGACGACGACAAAAGACACGGTCCACGGCAACACAACAGAGACGGACCAGAGAGACCCTGCGCAGCCGCCTACTAATGGGTTGTTCAAACAGAGCCGGGCCAATCACGTTGCACTTCTCCAGGTAGCCGTCCGGCAAACGGATGTCCGCAGGCAACGACAAACGCTTGTTGATGTCCTGCAAAACACACAAAAGTCGTTGGATTTGGGAGTGTTTTCTCGCTCACCACTCATTGATGTTCAAAGGCTAGCTTGTGCTACGTGTCCAATGAGTTTTTATGAATATTTTGAACGGAGGGGGTTAAGTTAGGCCAGGCAACTAAGCTAGCAGCTAATTGTTTTCAACTAGTACATCGAGCAGATATTTTTACTTTCGAATGCAGCACTTCTTCACCAAACCATGTCATGGAAAATTCTTAGCATGTGACTGGTGTCCTTGAGAGTTTTGAAAGGTGCTTATAAATACAACGCAAATACAAAAAAAAGGAAAATACAGTGATACCTCGGCTTACGAGCGCCTTGGCTAACAAACTTTTCGGCTTATGAACATTAAATTTGTGAGAATTTAATCTTGGTATACGAACTACTTTTCGGGATACACACGGAGCGACACAATGAGTGATGTGTCGTTCGCGAACGAGCCCGTTCTCCTAACAAGGAAATGCACGTGATTGGGGAGGGGAGGATTACAGAAACACAGAGCTGCAAATAAAATAGATAGACAGACGACAGAGAGAGAGTGAGAAAATGAATAGAAAACACAGTGACATTTGAACTCGTTTTAACTTTATTGATAGCTCAAAAGGCAGAGTGTAGACTGCAAGGTTAAACTATCCCATCAATCAGGCTCCACAAATAACCCGCACAATCCACCTGTACACTTGATGCAAAAAGCTATCAACCCAGCTAAACAGAACACAATTGATGAGGAACTAGGTAAAATTATCGCAGAGAAAGTACGGCAACAACAACTCGGATATCGTCAAGAGGCAACCTGGAAGTTCGTCATCCATTGATAAATTCAGCGCGAGCCACGGATGGTTCGAGAACTTTAAGCATCGTACAGGTATTTATAGTGTCATTCGTCATGGTGAGGCAGCCAGTACTGACGATAAAGCTGCCAAAGCTTAAGGAATCCTTCCTCAAGATGGTGAAAGAAGGCTACGTTCCACATCAAGTGTTTAATGCTGATGAAACCGGCCACTCCATTCCATCAAGCTATCAACGACCATCACAAAGGTAAATAAAATGACTTCATTATACAGTACAGTTTATTTCTTTAATTACAATACCATAGCACATTTATTATACATAAAATAAGGTATATTTTGTGTAGTTTTAAGGCTTAGAAAATTAGAAAGTAGAAAATTATGTTTCATGAGGACCTGGGAACGGATTAGTCTCATTTTAATGGTTTCCTATGGCAAATTAATGTTTGGGATGCACACTTTTCACCTTACACACTCTGTCTGGGAACCAATTAAGTTCGGAAGCCAAGGAAGGTATCACTGTATGAATGCTCGTTTGTCGCTAACTTGTATTTTATGCTTTCATTTCAGCAACTGCAAAAAAGCGCTTTAATAAAATCAACCAAAGCAACACCCCACCCCGGCTTCTTTTTTTTGTATCAAGTAGTTAGAGATGAAAGAGGAGTTCTTGACACAAAAAAAGTCTGTTTACCTCGGTGGATATCTTCTTGGTCCTCAGTCGAACTCGGACTGGACTCTGAACATCGTCAGAAGACGACGTGGGCTCGTTTTCTCCGTCAGAGCTCATCTTGACATCCTCGTGTACAATCTCTGCTTGGAGGCAGGAAGGCAGGAAGGAGTGTGAGTACACACGGGGAAGATACAAGGCAGGGCTGGGTTATGTATGCAACTATTTGTGTGAATAATTTTTCCTTTATTTAATTTTCAGAACAATGCATTTATTTGTGTGGATTTTGTGGATCAAAGCATGGGCCCGCTGGCGTATAGTTCGTTGATCAACAACACTGAAAAGCTACTGCTGTTCACAAAAGCAATAAGCGTTGCCAATTTAGCCATTAATTCATTGCGCTTAAAGTGGAAGTCGAACCTAAAGTGTGCTTTGCAATATGTTCTATGCTGGTGGAGTAAGAATTAATCAAATCAAACCATTTGTTTTCATTTGGGAGAGTGCCTCTGGATTGGCTGCTCGGGGTGGTGGTCCTCCTTTTTAAAAAGGGCGACCGGAGGGTGTGTTCCAACTATAGAGGGATCACACTCCTCAGCCTCCCTGGTAAGGTCTATTCAGGGGATTTAGAGGGGCGGATCTGTCGGGAAGTCGAGCCTCAGAGCCGTGGAACAGTGGACCAGCTCTACACCCTTAGCAGGGTCCTCGAGGGTGCATGGGAATTCGCCCAACCAGTCTACATATGCTTTGTGGACTTGGAGAAGGCGTTTGACTGTGTCCCTCAGCGAGTTCTGTGGGGGGCGCTTCGGGAGTATGGGGTACAGGAGCGACTGATATGGGCCGTTCGGTCCCTATACGACCGATGTCAGAGTCTGATTCGCATTGCCGGCAGTAAGTCAGAATCGTTTCCAGTAGGGTTGGGCTCCGCCAAGGCTGCCCTTTGTCACCAATTCTCTTCATAAACTTTATGGACAGCATTTCTAGGCGCAAAAGGGTTCTGTTTTGGTGACCTCAGTATGGCGTCTCTGCTTTTTTCAGATGATGTGGTACTGTTGGGGCCTACAAGCGGAGTTCTTCAACTCTCTCTGGAGCGATTCGCAGCCGAATGTGAAGCGGATAGGATGAGAATCAGCACCTCCAAAAGGGTGGAGTGCCCTCTCCGGGTCGGGGAGCAGATCTTGCCTCAAGTGGAGGAGTTTAAGTATCTGGGAGTCTTGTTCACGAATGCGGGTACGAGGGAGCGAGAGATCGACAGACCGATCGGTGCGGCGTCTGCTGTGATGCGGACTTTGTACCGATCTGTCGTGGTGAAGAAGGAGCTGAGCCAAAAAGCGAATCTCTCGATTTACCGGTCGATCTACATCCCAACCCTCAACCATGGTCACGAGCAATGGGTTGTGACCGAAAGAACCAGATCCCGGACACAAGCGGCTAAAATGAGCTTTCTTCGTAGGGTGTCCAGGCTCTCCCTTACAGATAAGGTGAGAATCTCGGTCATCCGGGAGGGGCTCAGAGTCGGGCCTCTACTCCTCCACATAGAAGGGAGCCAGATGAAGTGGCTCGGGCATCTGATTAGGATTTCCCCTGGACGCCTCCATGATGAGGTGTTCGGAGCATGCCTCACTGGCAGGAGACCCCGGGGACGACCCAGGACACGCTGGAAAGACTCTGTCTCCCACCTAGCCTGGGAACGCCTCGGGATCCGCCACGACGAGCTAGAAGTGGCTGGAGAGAGGGAAGTCTGGGCTTCCCTACTGAAGCTGCTGCCCCCGCGACTTCACCCCGGTAACCGGCAGAAGATGGATGAATGGATGGATGGATCAATGGATGCATGGATGGTTTTCATTCATCTCTTTTTTTTGCCACAGGCCACATTGTAGTTGCGGTTTCCTCTCAGGGTGCATTTTAAATATGGGGAAGCCATTAGATTGTTTCATCCCCTCCACATACTACATTTCGAGCGTACAACAAATTAATGACTAACTCTTTTTCAAATTTGAAGTTATATAATAACTTTTATTGCGGTTTACAGTCAGTTCGGAAAGTATTCAGAATGCTTCACTTTTCCCGCATTTTCTTATGTTACAGCCCTATTGAAAAAAGGAATACATTCATTATTTTCCTCAGAATTCTACACAAAATACCCAATGATGGGCATGAAAGAAATTTTGGTCGGTTCGTAAATTTATTAAAAATACAAAAATCACCTGTGCACAAGTATTCAGAACGTTTCTTAATACTTTGTAGAAGCACCTTTGGCAGCAATTACAGTCTCAAGTCTGTTTGAATAGGACTCCCATTAAGCTGTAGAATCAAATTGACATTGATCAGTAGAAACAGGATGAACCAGAGCTCATTTTTAGCTTCATGGCAAAGGTTCTGAATACTTGTGCACAGGTGTTTTTTTTTTATTTTTTTTTATTTAATAAATGGACAAAAGTTTAACCAAAACTTCTTTCATGTTGTCCTCATGGGGTATTTTGTGTAGAATTCTAAGGGAAACAAAAATGAATTCATTGATTTTTTCAATAGGGCTGTAACATAAGAAAATGCAAGAAAAGTGAAGCGTTCTGAATATTTTCCATACTGACTGTACAACCATTTGAAATTTTGGTTCCGACTTCAGCAAGCATCATGGAATCTGCTTTCGCTGGCCGCATAAAATGATGTGGAGGTCCACATTTGGCCCAGGGGCCAAATGAAACTCATTTTTTGCCGCGGGCCACATAGTAGTTACGGATTCCTCTCAGGTTGTTATAAATTTGGGGAAGCCATTAGAATGTTTCATCCCCTCCACATATTACATCCAGAACACATAACAAATAAATAATTATTCTTTTTAAATTTTGAAGTAATAAATAATGACTGTTATTGTGGTTTACATGTTACAATTTGAAATTTTGTTTCTGACTTTAGCGAGCATCGTGGAATTTCAAGTTTAATTTGCTTTCGCGGCCCGAATAAAATGATGTGGCGTGCCAGATTTAGCCCCTGGGCCTTGAATTTGACACCAGTGAATTGACGTCAAAGAAAAATCTGGTGATGGATTTTTGTTGGGAGTCACGAGGGGGGGTCATTTAAGGCCATATTTGGCCAACCCTAAAGCCTGAGTCCTACCCAGTCTGCTGCTGTGGTTCAAGTATGAGCTCAAACTGCGTCCTAGACCTCGAGGCCGGCGGCTGTACGACTGGAAAAGAGACTGAACTGAGGAAGACGAGCCTCTGACTTTCACTCCCGCCGAAGTAGGACGAATCGTGCCGGTCTCTAAAGGGTTGAGACAAAAAGAATAGAAAGTGGGACACAAAGCCACATATGTGTTACAAAAATAGAAAATACCAAAAACGTATAAGATTTCCATTGTCACCAAATTATACAGTACAACTAACCTACACCTACTTTGAACTACTACCAAAAATGTGAAATAAGCCTGATTGTGAGTTGTTGCCGCTTTTTCAAAAGTTTTGGTTACAATGTCCAGTAGGTCACGAGCAAGCGTTACCTGAGTCACTGTGCGATGTGACGTCCTGGTGGTCGCTCAGCGTCCGCTCTCCTCCTCCACCCCCTCCCCTCCCCAGGGTGAGCGACAGCTGCCGTTTGATCTTCCTCATCCTCTCCATGAGGGGGGGCCTTGAAGCTGAGGGGGGCGGGGCAGCCAGCGTGGACGACGCACCTGTGCACAGGAGGTCAATGTCTCATTAGAGCAGGGGTGTAAAAGTCATTTTTTGCCACCGGCCACATTGGAGTTCCGGTTTCCTCTCAGGAGGGGGCCATTATGAATTTGGGGAAGCCATCAGAATGTTTCATCCTCTCCACATATTGCATCCAGAACACATAACAACTTAATAAATTAATATTAAAATTTGAAGTAAAAAATAATAAATAAGCATCGTGGAATTTCACACGCTTGATTTGCTTTCGCGGGCCGAATAAAATGAGGTGGCGGGCCAGATTTGGCCCTCAAACCTTGACTTTGACCCCTGTGGATGAGAGTATGCCGACATAACACACAATAGCAAGCGGAGTAAGGAAAGGCCGATTGACATGGATTTGATAGCTCTCCCAGTCTGTATTCTGGTGCCATTTTTCAGGAGAGTAAAATGCTAACATACAACACAATAGCTATGTGCATAATAAAGGTGCTACAGTAGTTAAATCGACAGAATTTGTTTTCTTCTCTTTTTAAAAAATCTATCCAGGAAGACCAGTTATGATCGAGGTGTCATTTAAAATATGGGCTCCGACAAAATCTCTCATAAATAGTAGATACTAAATCTTTACATGGAAAAATTGTAATTCATGAATGAAGTAACCATTTAAAAATGGCTTCCTGATACTAATCAAGCTTTACCGAAGACACCCAAGTCACGATCAATATGAAATTGCAGATATTTGTGTACAATGTATCATGTATCAAAAAAACTTAATGTACAGTATTTCTGTTGTGAGATATTGTACTGAGAATGAAGATATTTTCGCGCCCCTACTCAAACTGACCGGAAACGGAAAATATTTTTGGTACGCTAGCGCAATGCCTCCTGGGACATATTTTGATAATCTTAGCTCTCTATTTAACAAAATGCATTGTGGGACGGTGACGATTTATGATCATGACATACTCGCACAGCATTACAAGGCAAAGTCACGATGTAACGTACGATGTGATTTCAAACACAACCGGGTTGCTGCTGTTAGCAAGCGACGGCGTCGTATCACTTTTCGGTGCTTCCCCGGACACGACTATGTTGTGGTTTAGATTACCCCCCCGCCCCCCCATATCGAAATATACGGTGTGGAGGTCGTCTATTTGCTGCACCTCCAGCCATCTAAAGGGGGTAGCAGCGTGAATCCCCGATTGTCCGTCGCCACAAGGAAACATTGCGTCCTTTTACTGCTTTATCCCCTCCTAGTACGGCTAACATGAAGACAGCGTTGGGTTACTCACCGGGAGGCCCCGTCCCGGCGTCGCCCGGCTTGTCTTTGGCTCGGTTCAGTGTGACAGTGTGAAGGATTTTTCCTGCTCCCAATAATCTGCCGCCATGTTGCTTCTTCGCACATCCGTGACGTCACGCCCCCCTCCCCAACGTCTTGCGCGCGCATTGTCTTATCATGTATCGTACTGTTTTACAATTCGAATAGTATAATAATAATACATTTCATTTATAAGCGCCTTTCAACACATTGACATTGTAACTTTTTTTATAATTACATTGGGAAAAATAAACACATTGATATACATTTTCAATTAAATATATTATTTTGAGAGAGAAAAAAATATTTACTCATTTATGCTGATTCTCCAGCAAGCTACTTTTCACCATGATTTTTTTGGGCAGCAAAAACAGTACTGTACCACCACAAAAATAATAAATAAATAAAAATGAAAAATATTATTTCACCCTGGCACACATTTTGAAAGCAAGATACATTAACATTATTTTACCTTTATTCTCTGCCACGACAGTTTGAATGTGTAAATATGATATGTCCATTCCAAACAATAAGGAACATTAGCAATACGCTACATTTCAACAGTTGTTGAAAAATTAGACATTGCAGTAATTCTCACTTGACATGGTCATTGATGGATGGGCTAGTTACGTATTCGCTCACTCGGATTAATAGAAGCCAAGAAATCAAATGGAAAACATGATGAAGAGATTACGTTAGCTGTCAAGCTAGCCATTACTCACAACTTCACTTACTGGTGTCAAAGTCAAGGCCCGGGGGCCAAATCTGGCCCACCACATCATTTCATTCGGACCGCGAAAACAAATCAAACGTGAAATTCTGGATGTTTGCTAAAGTTAGAACCAAAATTTCAAATTGTCGTACGGAAACCACAATAGCAGTTATTATTTTTTACTTCAAATTTCAAAACAAATGAATGAATAACTATTAATTTGTTGTGCACTCTATATGTGACACGTGGAGGTGAGTAAACATTCTAATGGCTTCCCCAAATTCATAACGTACCCCGAGAAGAAACCGTAACTACAATGTGGCCCATGGCAAAAAGTGACTGAGACCCATGACTTAATTGAACAGTTTTTAGACATTGCGGTATTACATAATTAGCATAGTCGCGACTGCACCACCTAGATTTTGGAGTTGGCCTGTAGGCTTTGCGGCGGGTTTGTCTACGTTGACTCGTTAGTGTTACGACCACTCCAGCCAAGTGGCAAGCAGTTTCAGCATTTACTACATACCTTTGAAACCCACATTAAAGCCAAAAGACTGGTGAAAAAGATTGTGTCTGTCATTATTCAGCTATATTAGTTTGTGAGCATGCTAGCGACATCTCCACTTGTATTAAATTGCACAATTGTAAACATAATTATTGGGGATCAAAAAAAAAAATGTGTGGGGTATAGATATTTTGTGTTTCTACGCCAGCGACTCAGTTTGTTGGGAGTTAAAAATTTTGGCCAACAAAGAAACATTTGATTGGCTCTTGAGGTGGTGGAGGTGGTCCTTCTCTTGTGGCTTTTGGCTGCCAGAGGCCATCATCTTCATCATTGTCTTTTTCTTCTTCTTTGCTTGGATCTCCTCCTCTGTCTGGCGTTGTGTGAAGTCCCACGTTCGTTCTTCAGCCTAACGACGACATTACGGGGTGAATAAATGGCGCGATACTCGTTTGGCTTGCAGGAAGGGGGAAGAAAGACAAGAAAATGGTTGAAAGAGACTCACGGGCTGCTGGCCGTCCATCTTCTTCCGCTTTCCCTTCTTGCTCTCGCTGTCCATGCGAGCGCTCATGTCCACGTTGTCCATGTAGAAGTTGGTTTCGCGCTTGACCTGGGACACTTCGGTACGGAGGCGTTGATGAAGAACCATTTTTTCATAGGCCAGACGCTCGCTCAGGTGCGTCCACTGAAACCTGTGCAGGTACTGCCACACAACGACTTCCTGTTAGCGATGCCTCAGCCTTAGTGGATTGCGAGCGGTTGCCATACCTTGATGCACCAGAGGTCGGACACAAAGGTTTGGCGTTTCCGTGTCGCCATTGGTGTGTTGTGAAGAGACGCGGCCACGCGCTTCGCCACGCGCTTGTCACGGAATTCCACCCAGCCCTCTGTGAAGTTCCTACTCCTGGAGCCTGAGCGCTTCTTCCTTGTCTTCACCCGGCCATCTGCACCAGCAACAAGAAAACACAGTCAGGCAAAATGGGACCGGGATGACAGCTGGAGTGAAAGTGAAGCGAGAAGATTGAAAAGGGCAGAAGACATGTTGAAGATCCTTCCGTTGATCAATGTGAGGTTCCTTGCCAACAAAACAAAGGAACCGTGAAAAGAACGGCAGTCGGTTGTTTACATTAAACCTTCAGTTGCTGCAGCCAATGCGGGTGACATCACTACGGTTGCATTATAACATTTTCAGCATTTTTGGGTCCTCACACTGTTCTGTTGACTTCGATCATGTTGCGCTCTGAGCTAAACATGACACGTCAACGTTCATATAGCACGTTAACAGTATTTGAGACCAGGAGGTCAATAGTTGTGGATAACTTTTTCAATGAATAAATGAATAAGCAGCATTTTGTCAATGTTGTGCATCTTTGACTCTGGATGCCTTCAAAATTGTTGTCATTCATGCCTAATGTAAAACAGAATACAAATGCTTTCTTTTTTTAAGCAGGCCTAAAACTTTGTTTTTAAACAATCCCTTGGAGTGGTCGGAAAAAGTTACTAAATGATAGCAATAACGGTGCTACATTCTCAACACTGTACTTTTGAAATCGTGTCATTGCAATTTTATGTAGTAGTACATTCGTGAGGGACAACCTTTTAGCAATAGAAGCAAATTAGAAAAAAATATATTATAACAACAAGCTCAAATTCAGTGATAGAATAAATACATTGCAGAGTCAAACCTCCAGGTTGCAGGAAAATCCGTCCAATCTCTCCATAAGCAGACAAAAGAGTTCTCACTTGTTTGGGCCTGAACCGAGGAGGGATGTGACCTAGGTACAGAATTCCTGGGACACACGTTTTGTCCGAAGAAGAAGAAGTCTTTAACAACCCTTTAAGAGTTAACTTTTTATGATTTTCTTCTTTTGGAGTTGAGAGCTTCCCATCCTCCGCTTTTTCCTTTTCTTGAGTTGAGGTTTTCTTCTCTTCCTCCTGTTGTTTTTCTCGGGTAATAATAATCCCGTCTTCCTCCTCTTCGGCTATGGTCTTCCCGTCCATTTTCTCCTCACATTCAGCTGTCATCTTCCCTTCTTCCACTTCGAATGAAACCGTCTTTGTTTTCTTCTTTGTATTTTTCTTCTGCTTGTCCATCTCTGTTCACTAAAAATAACAATATTTGGTTAGGAGTAAACAATGACTCCACGTCTATATTGAACGCTGCAGCGACAAGTGTCCTGCTCCTTTACGTGATACTGTTATTAGCTGATAAATTTGTTCACGCGTTTATTTTAATATAGATTGTAAACGTCAAAATCAACACAAATCCATTGTTGTCTTTGATAAATATTTGTTGTTACATCTCCATAAGTGTTTATGAAGCTTTGTATCCAAAACGAATAAAAATGCACTTACATCGCAAACAAATCCAAATTGGAGAAGGCAAATACTATTGCTCTTCACGTGCAAAACACGTCGCATGGTAGTGACGACGAAGAGAGACGCAGACTCACTTCCTTTTAGAACAAGACGTTTCATAATAAAGTCTTGGTTTTCATCAGGATTGTAAATTAGGGGGAAATGTTTTAAGATAAGTTGTCATTGTATCGATATAATATCGAGCATATCATTTAAATATGTATGCATGATGGTGAAATTGGTTGAATCAAAAAAATGCTAGGGAGCAACATGTAAATGTGATGTGAAAAAGGCACATGCCCCTTCGAAGTAAAACTAAAACACGAAGCATAAGGTCGTATGTGGATTTTTAACAATATAAAGTAAAACAAATGTATTTATTTCGTTTAGGAGTGTGACAATAGGCAAACCGTGTTATTTCATTCTGAAGTAAAGTTGATAGGAAGTGAGTTGCCGACGCTACCGGATGGAAACCGACATCCAAATTTTGAATCCATTTTTTGCAAACTTGTTTTGGAGGCAGGCTTCACCCAAAAAGTTCAAGAAGGTGTGGATTTTATTTATTCGTTACAGGAGTTTGTATTGCGAGGATCGTCAGGTCAAAATATTGCAACACATTCTGGACGTTAGAAGCTAATGTTGAGCTGCAAACAAGATGCAGAGACCAGTGACCACTCTGCGGTTGAATCCGCACGTCAAAGTCAAACTAACCAGCGCCGGGTTTCACACGCTTGATGACGTCATGCAAGTCAGCGCGCTCGAACTTAGTCGAGGTACAGGCAAAACATCAAGTCCTCTACAATACCGCCATTGATGGCACAATCTAAATCACAGGTGTCAAAGTCAAGACTGGGAGCCACCTGGCCCAACACATCAATTTAATTCTGTCTGCGAAAGCAAATCAAATTTGGTACATTATATGATGCTTGCGAAAGTCTGAACTAAACTTTCAATTTGTCGTATGTCAACCACAATAACAGTCATAATTTTTGACTTCAAATTTGAAAACTAGTTATTATTTTGTTGTGTGCTCTATATATAATACAACTATGTGGAGGTGATGAAACATTCTAATGGCTTCCCCAAATTCATAACAGCCCCAAAGAGGAAAGTGAACTCCAAAAAATGACTTTGACACCCTTGATTTAAATGTATGATCAGGTGATCAGTCGTGCGTAAAAACCACCTCTGGCCCAACATGAGCAGGGTTGACTCAAATGAGGATCAGAATAATAGAAAATGCATTGATACTGTTTAATCAATCCAAGAACCGTGACATCAATTTCAAACAAAATGAAAAACCTCAACACTTCTCCATTACAGAGGCGGGTCTGAGCCAAGAGGAGGTGCTGGAGGTGCTCCGGGTTGTGAGGAAGGAAGGAGGAGCAGATGAAGAAGGAGCCGGTGATGGCACTTCTCTGACGGCGCTGGACCTTCTGCAGAAGGAGGAGTCGCTAAACCGCATTGTGACCTTCTCCTCACAACTGGACGCCGCGCTCAGAGGAGGAATCCCTCTTGGGAAAACCACAGAGATCTGTGGAGTACCCGGAGTAGGAAAAACACAACTTTGGTAAGAGAGAAAACACTTAGATTTTTATTGCGCCTTTTGAGGTGGTCCTCACGGAGACGGTCACAGCTCCTCAATAGGCCGCAGTCATAAGACGAATGAAAATGCAATGGATGATGTGACGCAAGTATGGCATCAGTCTCCAGCTGGCCGTGGATGTTCAGGTGCCTCCTTGTTTCGGCGGTCTGGGAGGTCAGGTGGTCTTCATCGACACAGAGGGAAGTTTTGTGGTCCAAAGGGTGATGGACCTCGCCACCGCCGCCTCACGCCATTGCGCCTTGCTGGCCGGGGAAGCGGAGCAGCGAGACGCTGCCGCCGCTTTCACCGTGGATAGCATCCTGTCCAACATCTTCCTGGTAAGGTGACGGTCAAAAGCACGACGGGAAGTCCCCGGTGGGCTCACTTATCAAAGCTGTTCTTCAGGTGCATTGCCATGACTACGTGGAGCTCCTGGCCGAGATCTACCTGCTTCCCGACTTCCTGTCTAGTCACCCGAAGGTCCGCCTGGTGGTGATCGACAGTGTGGCTTTCCCCTTCCGTCAGAACTTTGACGCGCTGCGGGCTCAGCGGACCCGCCTGCTCAACCGCCTGGCCCAGCACCTCATCTCCATGGCGACCAAGCATGACGTGGCGGTGGTCCTGAGCAACCAGATGACCACACGGGTGCAGGGTGGACAAGCTCAGCTGGTACCAGCTCTGGGGGAGAGCTGGGGCCATGCCCCCACCCTGAGACTCCTCCTGCGGTGGGCAGGGTCACAAAGGCAGGCGACCATCTTTAAATCCCCCGATTGCGAGGAAGTGACGGTGAACTACCAAATCACGACGGACGGCTTCAGGGACGACGAGCGATCGGAGCAGCCGCCGAGTAAACGCCCACGAACGCTTGCGGGCCAGTCGGGCGCCTGCTAGAACAAAGTACGCCAGCTGTTGCGGTGTGAAGCGGGTATTTTGAGGGTGACTTAGAATTCAACCAATCACAGACCAGTGCTTATTTGTAAATATGACTTTTGTTTCCAGTAAAGATATCTAAAAAATGTCCATGTTTATTTCTAGACTCCAGTCGAACAAATCTGAACTATTGCCTTATGTGCCTGTATGGGATTTATCCGGATATTCCGGTTTCCTCCCACATTCCCAATAACAGCCATAGCAGGCTGATTGAAGACCCCAAATTGTCCCTTGGTGTCAGTGTGAGCGCAAATGGTTGTTTGTCTCTGTGTGCCCTGCGATTGGCTGGCAACCGGTTCAGAGTGTCCCCAGGCTACTTGCTCAATACAGCTGGAATAGAATCCAGCACCTCCCGCAACCCTCCCGTGAAGGATAATCGCATCATAAAATGGATGGATGGATAATGTAGCCACAAGGGGGCACAAGCCAGTGTCTTATTGTGCCGGTCCCAATCCCAGATAAATACAGAGGGTTGCGTCAGAAAGGGCATCCGACGTAATTTTTTTTTGCCAAAACAAATATGCGAATCAAACCTGTGAAAAAATGTGATAGAAGGGTTTCAGCTAGGATGAAAGGAAAAGTGTATAAAATGGTGGTGAGACCAGCCATGATGTTTGGACTGGAGAGAGTGCCACTGAAAAAAAGACAGCAGAGCAGGAGGTAGCAGAGCTGAAGATGTTGAGGTTTTCTTTGGGGGTGACCAGGTTGGATAGGATCAGGAATGAGTACATTAGAGGGAAAACTCATATGAGAGGCTTTGGAGAGAAAGTCAGAGAGGCCAGACTGAGATGGTTTGGACATGTCCAGAGGAGAGAGAGCGACTATATCGGGAGAAGGATGCTGAGCCTTGAACTGACAGACAGGAGACCAAAGAGGAGGTTTATGGATGTTGTCAAAGAGGACATGAAGGTAGCTGGTGTGAGAGAAGAGGATGCACAAAACCGGGTTAGATGGAGGACATTGATTCGCTGTGGCAACCCCTGAAGGGAAAAGCCGAAAAGAAAAGAAGAATATGGATGGATCATTTTCAGACATTTTGTAAAGCACAGGTGTCAAAGTCAAGGCCCCGGGGCCAAATCTGGCTTGACACATCATTTTATTTGGCCCACCAAATCAAACTTGAAATTCCACGATGCATGTCAAGTTCTATGATGCTTGCTAAAGTCCGAACCAAAATTTCAAATTGTCTCATGTAAACCACAAATTTGAACACTAGTTATTAATAAATATGTTGTGCGCTCTAGATGTAAGATGTAGAGGGGATGAAATATTCTAATGGCTCTCTCAAATTCATATCAGCCCCCTGAGAGGAAACCGTAACTACAATGTGGCAAAAAATGACCGACATCCATATTTTAAAGAATCCCAAGAAAGTCAAAGTCAAGTCAAAGTCAGCTTTATTGTCAAATATGCTAATATGCATGACATACGGAATGGATACATGGCTTGAGGAGCCCGCGATAAGAAGGAAGGAGCGTCAGCGCAGAGCGTCGATGCGTATGTGGAAATGTTGCGGCTTGGAATTGAAGCTGATTTATGTGGGACAGGAGATGTGAGACAATCTCTTTTCGTCAATGGATGCTACAGCTGCGTGTTTGCTTTCAACATTTAGCTTGTAGTCGACGTGCACATTCCACCATGATGTCCCTGATCCACTGGTGAAGAGACACTTTGATCCTCTCCTCTTTCATCTGGAACTGCTTTATGTAACAAAGAGGGTACAGAAAGTGCTTAAGAATGAATGTCTCTCTGTGTCTTTGTGTTGTCATGTTATTTGTTATTTAGTTTTTTGTGTTCTTTTGACATCAAGACGGCGCCGCGAGAGTGGCTGCCTTTCCAGCAGCTCCTATATTTTGCTTTTCTACTTTCATTTCTTTCATAACTTTGCTGCTGTGAAATGTAAATTTCTCCACTGCGAGACTAATAAAGGCAAATCCAAATCCAATCCAATACAGCACAGATGAAATTACTGTCCTCTCGGACCCAGCATGCAAGGCACTTATAATTACTTAACAAACATAAACATGAAAACGACAATTTGCCGGGAGAGGGGAGCCACTGCGTGTTCACGCGCCGCCATCTTGGGGAAAAAAAATATTGAAAAAATAACAAATATGACAAAACAAAGACACAGAGTCATTCATTCTTCAGGACTTGCTGTACCCTCTTTGTGATGACATGAAGCAGTTCTAGTTGAAAGAGGAGAGGATCAAAGCATCCATGTCAGCAGTGGATCAGGGACGTCATGGTGGAATTTGTACGTCTACTACAAGCTAAATGTTGAAAGCAAACACGAAGCTATAGCATCCATTGACGAAAAGACATTGTCTCACATCTCCTGTCCCACATAAATCCGCTTCAATTCCAAGCCGCGACAGTTTCCACATATGCATTGGCGCTCTGCGCTGACGCTGCTTTCTTCTTATCGCGGGCTCCTCAAGCCATGCATCCATCCAACCGCAGACTGTCCAACAGCACTGACCTTTCCACTGAACAAAGCGGGGCTGTGAAGATGCTGCCCATTACAGGCGCAAAAAAGCACAATGGCCCCAGAGCTGTCCAGCGATGGTAGTCAAATGGCTCCGACATTCCTCCCATTCAAAAACAGTACTGGCATATCCATGCTGCCGAAAGGCGCAACCGCTCAGCACAGTCTCCTCCTTGATGATTGTCGTGGCCAAAAATGCTGAAAAACAATCTGTATCCGTTCCACGTGACGCACGCAAGACAAAAACAACAAAAAAAGCAAGGCTCGTGAGAGCACTTGCTGATGGCTGCCTACTCAGGCGCATCTTGGAAAAAAATAAAATAAAACAATAAAGACTCAAGCAGGGGTGTGCAACTGCGGTGGTCTGTATGAACTCAAGTTGTTGTTTGACAAGTCTCCTGTCTCTCGTGGCTCATAGAGATGAGTGAATTTTCCATACAATGTGATTAATAAAGCTTGTACGTGACCAATATCCCGGTCACGTACACGCTTTAACTTGAAAGTCTTCAAACTTCCTGTGGTGGACGGAGTTGTCGCTAAAGGCCGCTGTGCTCCTTGATCCAGCCGCGATATCGGGTGACTCGCGTGTAGACTCCTGGCTTGTTCTTGCGAGCGCAACCATCGCCCCAGCTCACCACACCAGCCAGGAAGACACGCCCGCTCGGGTTGATGACGGACAGCGGACCCCCGGAGTCACCCTGATTCAAAGATGAGATGCGTCTCAAAAGACTTGCAGGAGATTTATTTTGAAAGTCCAGCTGGTCTTCACCTGGCAGGCGTCCACGCCACCTTTGAGGATGCCGGCGCACATCATTCCATCAGTCACTTCGTCGTTCATGACCCCGTTGCATAACAAACTGTCGACGAGGCGCACTTGGGCTTTTTGCAGGACGGTCCCCGCCGCACCTTCCCAACGTGATGCACGAACGCGGCGAAAGCGCAAACTAGACAATTTTGTTCGGTGAGACTTAAAAACGGCACAAAGTGACTCACCTCCCTCTCTGCTGGCCCCCCAGCCAGTTATCCAAGCCTCCTGGCCGGCGGGGAAGTAATGCGCCGGGGAGGGCAGGCAGATGGGCCAGATGTGCTGGTTGAGCGGCACGTCCGAGTCCAGCTCCATGAGCGCCACGTCGTTGTCGAAGGTCAGCGGGTTGAAGTCGCGGTGGGCCACGATCCGCTTCACTTTGCTCCTCACCGTCCACTCGTCGACGTGGCTCAGCACGCGCTGGCCCAGGAGGGCTTCCCATTGGTCGGCTTGGGAGTGCCTGCAACACAAAGCGATGTTTTCGTGATTGGTCGTTCAATTTGATGAGCGGACACATTTGGATTGAGACTCTTTGTCGTGACTCTTGAATGAGTCACATGGATCTTGATAGTATCAGCCTTGACTTTGAGACTGTCACATTTCATAAAATTCAAACAGATAGTCTCCAGAAAAACTTTGACTTGTCAGTAATGACCGCTTACAAGTCTGGAGATGCGTTAGAATGGTTTTACTGATCACTAATAACTTGAACTAGTCTGCAAAAGTCAGCAAGAGTCATCTTTCAACTCTTCATATCTTTAGATGGTGTAACTCATGGGTGTTAAAGTTGTTTTTTTGCTGCGAGTCACATTGTAGTTACGGTTTCCTCTCAGGGGCCGTTATGAATTTGGGGAAGCCATTAGAACGTTTCATCCCCTCCACATATTAATTATAGAGCATACAACAAATTGATGAATAACTAGTTCTCAAAATTTAAATAAAAAAATGACTGTTATTGTGGTTTACATACGACAATTTAAAATTTTGGTTCGGACTTTCCCAAGCATCATGGAATTTCACAAATTTGACTTGCTTTTGTGGGCCGAATAAAATTATGTGGCGGCCCAGATTTGGCCCCCGGGCCTTTGCTTTGACGCCAGTGGTGTAATTCATCTAACAACTCTTCAACCAGTTTGAAAAGATTCCTTGGGAAGTCCAACTAACTTGTAAAAAGATTCGTCAAGACTGTATTCGAACGATGGACTAATAAGACTCTTAATATGGTCTGGAAAGGCTCAGGAGTCTGGAGAATATCTAACAAGTTGATAAAGATTGAAAATGGATCCTAGCCGACTGTATCGAGGCTGTCCCGCAATTTTAAAGACTCTGAAATAAATAAATAGCCCAACCAGACCGTAAACACACATGCACAACAGTTTGTGGCTTGTACCTGGCCGAACCCTTGTCCTGGACACAGTGAGCGGCGGTCAGGAGCCAGCGGCTACTCAACACGGAAGCACCGCATGTGTGACCCTGGCCCGCCAGCTGGAGGCTGACCTGCCAAGGCCATTTGCCCTCTTGAGACACCTCTCCGCCAACAATGCGAGAACTTTTGTATGGCCGTAAACCGCACTCTGGGAAGGGAGAAAATAAATACATAAATAAATAAATAAATAAATAAATGAACTAATAAACGAATATTTTTGTTTCAAACGTCAATGTGGCAAGCTGTACAGAGACAAGGCGCTGAGACAGTTGGTCGCCATTCCCAATGCACTGTAAATAAACTATAATAAAATAAAATAAAACTAAATAAAATGGAATAAGTTGAAATAAAATAAAACCAAATCATATAAAATGCATGAAAGGAAAAATCTGTGAAAGATTAACAGTATTCTGGCGAGGCTTCACACTGTGTCGAAAATGGAGAGACGGAAGATGATTAGACACCAAAGAGGACATGAAGGTAGCTGGTGTGAGAGAAGAGGATGTACAATACCGGGTTATATGGAGGACACTGATCCGCTGTAGCAACCCATGAAGGGAAAATCCGAAAGGAAAAGAAGAAGAAGGAAGATGATTAGACACCATTTCTAAGAGAAGCTTATCAAGCTAATTTGAAGTGAAGATTCATAATCACGGAGATTTGTATTCAAGATAGAGAATTGAAATTAACAACAACAGAAATAATTATTTTGAACCACGCTTTGAATGAACTCAGAACTACTTTATATTTGTATTGAAAATGGGTCAATGTGACCCCATAGTTTGACAGAAACGCTGACCGGTGTGTAAGCGTTCAAGATGGACCTACGACAAGCTGCCTCGTCAGACGCATCCTCGCAGTCCTCCTGGCCGTCACACTCCGGGTTGACTTTGTCCAGGCACTGTCCGTTTCGGCAGCGAAAACTGGAGTCGGAACACGTTGTCACGGCGATCGCTGGGGGACATCACAAGCGCGTGTGAGCAGGGCTAGCAGTCGACGAGATGATAAGTTTGGACACTAATGTCTCCCTTTTTGACTTGAGTTTCCACACTGACTCCTCTTTTTGACAATTGTGTCTCATTTTGAGGCACGGCCATTTGCACCTTTTTCACACTTAAACTCATCAGAGCCGTCGGTGCAGTCATCTCTGCCATTGCAAATGGTCGCCCGCGAGACAGCCGTCTGCCAAACACGAGAGAGTGAGTCATTTTTTATTTTAGTTTTTGAATGAAAATGATAATCTAAGCGGGGTCCGCGTTTTGAAGACTTGTGAGTTAGATTGTAATGACAAGCACACATATGCATGGTTTTCATTGGCATCAAACGATCGAATCTCTTCAACGTAAAAAAAAAAATCCATATCCTCCGATTGTGCCACCATCACCAACATTAAAAAAGATGAGCATTAGTGTTCATCAAAAATCAGCACTTCAAGGACAACCGATGTCTCCGGACAAGTTGTGTCCATAATTTGTAAAATGGCTTCAAATGACTTCTACTGAGCGTATTTTACAAATATTCCACCACATATAGCTATATTTTACGTTTTAAGACTCGCGCTGAATATTCAGGAAGTCTTGTTTTTGAGTTGGTGACGAGTCCGTACGTGACGTCACCAAAGGGCCGCCCTTTGACCGTAAAAAAGACGCATTGTAGCGGTCCTTCCATCACGTCAATGTATTTTGCTGCACTTGTTTGGTCTGGGGACCTCGTGTTGCACCCAAAAGCCGCCAGAAGGCTAGAAGAGGGCGTCCAAGCACCATATAAGGAATTTATCAGCCTGTGGAAGAGGAAGTGGCCACTGGAGGTCGCCATTTTGTGCCTCTTTTTTTGGGGTGGGAGATTTTCCCCCAATGTCGCCTCAAAATGGCACATATAATTCTTTAATCAATTGCAAATATGTATGCTTTCCTCTTCAGAACTATTTGAATCATATTCATAACTGGATGTGTAACAAGAAAGCATATTCTCCGAATCTGAAGCTATTGTTTTGATTCACAACCAATGCAAGACGTCTTGGCGTGACATCACGAACTGGGGGCGGGACTTTGTGAAAATGCCCAATTCGCAGCTCAATTTTTTTGGCAGATTTTGGACACTTTAAGTCAATTTTATAGGTGTTATGCATTTGACTAAAAATATCATACTGCATGTTTTGAGTATTTTAGATGCTATAAACCATTTTTCTGGTGTCAGTTAAAAATCAAAAAAGTGATGTCGGTTGTCCTTTAAAGTTAAACAAATACATTTTATAACTAAAAATATGATTACAATGTGTCAAAGTTGTTTCATCTCATTCATGGATGAGGTATAGAAAATATCTACCACATAAAATAGTTAATTTTACATCACAATAACACAATGCGCATTTTAAAAAGATATATAAAATGATTGAAACGGAAACTCACAGCAGTCTTCCTCATCACTGGCATCGCCACAGTCGTTTACACCGTCGCAGCGCAGACGAGAGTCCACGCACAAGCCATTGGTGCAGCGGAACTTCCCTGCACAGGCTGCACCAGAATAAATACATGAATAAATATGAAAAAACGCACGGAAACAATCGATCAAAGGTACATACAACTTAATCCCATGCAAGGATCTGCAAGGCCAAGTGATCAATTGTCCCAATTTTGCATCATGCGATTGATGGCTTATTGAGTCACATCAGACCCAAAAAGCGCAATGACACCAAAACCTCTTCATAATTCATAACACTAAGCGTTTCCTTTGACTTAAGCCATGTTATTTTCTTGCTTTGCTGTCAAAATAATAATTCTGATGGATATCAACCGGAAGGCTCCAATGTTTTTTGCTAAAGATTTATTTGCTATCCATCTATTTATTTAATTATGTATGTATTTGTTTATTTATGTATTTTTTTGTTTATTCATTTGTCTGTTTATTTGGTTATCAATTTGTTTGGTAATATAGTTGTCTATTTATTCATGTGTTTATTTACTTTGCTTTCAGATTGATGCAACATTTTGTTTAAATTTAGTTAACATGAATAAATTAGAGAAAATAGTATTTATGTAAAAATTAAATTACCCAAAAAGTACCCAAAAGTTCCTCGATGCGAGTTGGCCAGGGAACGACAATTGCCGCCCTTGCCACCCCATGGCCCCACTCCTAGTTAAAGGTGCATGATTATTTTCATAAACCAAAGTTTCGTTTTGACAAAAATGTCCAAAGTCAATCATTCATCCATTTTCGAGTGATTAGCCTTGACTTCACTCTCCCAAGCCACTTCTTCCAACTCCTAAAGGTGGATACCAAGGCATTCCGAGGCCAAACGGTAGACATGGTCTTGCCAGTGTGTGTCGAGTCACACATACACACAACACCTCAGCAGGGAGGCCCCTAGGAGGCATCCTAACTAGATGCCCTGAACAACATTCAGGAAAGGAGGAAGGAAGCCGCCCTCTTGTCCTGAATGTTGTTCTCCGAATGAAACCTCCTGCTCCCTATCCCCGCCCTTCGATGATGTCGGCAGAAATGAGTTTCAAAGTGCTCGGATTGTATATGGTGCACGGGAAGTGTTTGGGCCGACATTTGAAGGGCAACACGATCACACAACGCAGACTGTTTTGACAGGCGGTGAAAGACTTAATAGTCACTTGGGACGAAGGCCTCGAAGGTGGCGGAGAAACCCTGATGCACGTATGACCAATCCGAGCTGAACTTGACGGTCATCTGGCTGCTACTGCTGACCACTGATGTTCTTCCATCTTTTGCGCCACACAGCCTGCGATGCAAAAAGAATGTCTTTCAAACCGTGGATCATAATATGTGACATTAATACGGCGCACGGAGGCATGACATGTCAATGACGTTTATGGCCCAGTGGCCCAGAAATAAAATACAGTGATACCTCAGCCCACAAACTTAATTGGTTCCCAGAAAGTATTTGTAAGGCGAAAAGTTCATCTGTCGAACATTTATTTCCCATATAAGAAACCATTAAAAAGGTTTCCGTTCCTGGGTCCCCATAAAACATAATTTTCTACTAAATAAGCCCTAAAACTACACAAAAGATACCGTATTTTATGTATAATAAATGTGCTATTGTATTGTAATTAGAGAAATAAACTGTACTGTATAACAAAGTCATTTTATTTACCTTTGTGATGGTTGTTGATGTAGTTGCCTCTTGATGATAGAGTGAAGTTGCCGTGCTTTCTCGGCGATAACACCCTCACTCACAATGTCCCCTGCTAGCTTCTTTTCATTAATCCAAATCAACAGAAGTTTTTCAACCTCTTCTATTGCTTAAACAACACAGAAACACCCTTAGCCACTTGTAGCAATGGTCGACTTAGCATACTGGTACTGGGACGCTAAGTGACACAAACGCACACCTCATTCGTGTTTTTTGATGATATCCTTCTTCTGCTCGACCGTCATTTTCTTTTGTGTCCTTTTCGGCTTAACACTAGCCTGTGGTGAGGTCTTTTTCGATCCCATAACAGCAAAAGTACTCCACTCGATAACAAACCATGTCTGCACTCAAAGGGGGTGTGGAAAATTAGTCCGCCAGTCACCGTGGCGCTGTTCGACCGTCTGGTTTTGTGTTCATCCGCCGAAAACTAGTCCACGAGCCACCCGCCGAAAACTAGTTAGTTTGCCAAGATTATATTCTTGCAAATTTAATGTTCGTAAGGCGAAAAGTTCGTGAGCAAAAAGCGTTCGTAAGCTGAGGTATCACTGTAGAGACTAAACCAAGAAGAAAATTACCTTCGCCCATTGACTTCCACATAATCTCCTGAACAGTAACTGGAGTCATTTCCGACAGAGAATTTGATGAACTTGATTTTGACTAACTTGCCCTTTGACACCTGGGAAAAAAAAACCCACACACAAATAGCAAAGACGAGCTCTGAAATACAAAAGCTGCTCCAAAAAATGTAATAAAGACACCCTGCCTCCCAAAAAAACGTAAAAAGATTGTTCGCCCAATCGTGTGATGATGCCTTCATGGCGAATAGCAGCTACTGGCCTGGATTTCCCACACGCATGAAGTTTGAGGAGGGTAGTTGGACGGGAAGTAAGGCGAAGACAAGGCGCCCACGTCACCGCTTAGAGTTCCTCCACAGTCTGCCGGGAGGTTAAAAAGGACATTCTGAACACCTCAAAAAAAAAAAAAAAACAAAGGGCTGTAATTCACCCACCTGGTGGCGCCAGAGAGACCTGCGAAAAGTTGGCGAAGAAGCCCGGAAAGTTCTTTTCCTCGTTGGTGACCAGGGTCAACAACATGACGTTCCCCGACGACACAAAGGACAGCGAACGGCGAGGAATGCCACAATGTCTGAAAACACAACAAATAAAGTCTGCTGATTAAAATTGTTGCGCACGATCAATGGCGTTGAGATTTGGCAATCATTTGGTCTCACTCTGCGATGGTGTTTTCCTCAACGGGAACGAGCGAATCATAAATGCAGACAAAGTCATGTTGGCAGTCATCCTCCAAAATCAATTTTTGGAAGTCCAGTCGCACGCGGTGGGCAGCGTCCGCTCTCAAGCGCCACTGCAGGTAGATGTTGGACGGGTACGAGGAATCGGGGAAACCCGGCGAACGAATGACTCCGCCCTCTCGGACATGCACGTTAAAGGACTTCCTGACTAAGAAACGGCAAATTATAGCCTTGTTATTCACATCAACTATTAAAGTATTTTCCACATTGAAAGCTGCACATAACTATGAGGTGTACCTTCAATAAATGGCCTATTTTGATTTTCTTTTCCAGGTATCGGGCACACCGCATTATAAAACGCAATCTACAATATACCACCTAGATGGAGCTATGCTCCTTCCATTCGACTCCATTCAGGGCTGCCTCAAAAACGTAAATTAACATTTACTTCAATGAAACTATGAAAATGGAAAATAATGCATCGAAACAGGAGGCCAAGCGAGGAAATCACAAAAATAAATGAATTCTAAACGGGGGTTATAGATTATATCAGATTAGATTAGATTTGCCTTATTCGTCTCGCAGTGGAGAAATTTACATTTCACAGCAGCAAAGTGATGAAAGGAAGGAAAGTAGACATTAAAGTAGTAGTAATAACAAATAATATGACAACACAAAAACAATATGACAACACAAAGACACATAGTCATTCCTTCAAGCACTTTCTGTACCCTCTTTCCTACATCAAGCAGTTCTAGATGAAAGAGGAGAGGTTCAAAGCATCTTTTCACCAGTGGATCAGGGACATCATGGTGGAATGTGCATGTCGACTACATGCTAAATGTTGAAAGCAAACACGCAGCTGTAGCATCCATTGATGAAAAGAGATTGTCTCACATCTCCTGTCCCACAAAAATCCGCTTCAATTCCAAGCCGCGACAGTTCTACATGATTTTCAGAGTTGATGCATAATTATCAAATTTTGTAGTTTCATTGAAGTAAACATTAATTTCCGTTTTTTGGAGGTGGTCATGAACGCCTCGAGTGGAACTGGAGATGGCAGAACAGATAAAGACAGACTTTCCTGAATTTGTTGAGACTGTGAAAACTATTAAGAAAGTGTGTTTTCATTAAAAACACCACAGCTGTCTATTTTTCAGAGTTGAAAAAAAAAACGTATTTGATTAAGCAGCGACACAATTTACTGAACCATCAATGTAACCACGTCTCCAGCAAGGAGCCATTTTGAGATGGACATACCAACCATACACAAGGCGCACCGGATATTAAAGCATGCAGTGATTTTTTTAGAAAATGGAAGATTTTTCATTACGCCTTATAGTGCGAAAAATATGAAAGGTTAAAACTCAATAGTTTGACCTAAAAGCTTTCCAGAAATGCTAATCCTCATCAGAATTGAGTTTCGATGAGCTGGAGCCAGGTACAAACCCAAACGGACATGCGGGAGATCAATGTCATTGCGGACAAACACATGAGGAACCAATACCAATGACATTTACATGGAAAATAAAAATATTCTTACCTAATAAGGATGGTGACATCATGCGCGGATCGATGGCTGCATAAAAAAAATTGCATATTTATAACATTCACATCTCAGTCGCTTGGCAGCGACCGTAGACGCTTGATTGACAGTCGACCGGCAATGGGGGGGGGGGGCTGACCTCGTGCGACGACGGCTTCGACATCCAGAGATGAGCGTAGAGGTTTCAAAAGCACCCTCCCTCGTCGGCTTTGTTGACTCCCCGCCGCGGTTTGCAATGAGCGGATGGCCATATCCATCGAGGCCTCTTGGGGCGCGGGGACGCTGAACTCAGAGAGGTAGTATGCCGTCACAGAATCGCCACCGCCATCACTGTAGGAGTGAAGAGAGTCATCAATTGGCACCAAAATGCAGCACCAAAATTCCCCAACATTTTATATTTTAAGGACGTCAAGTCATTTTCTCTCTGTGGGCTGTTACAATCAAGAAAAAAGCAGAAAGGCGCCGAGATATTTAAAACTTAAAAAATACCATCAAACAAAATTTGTACTCATCGTTGCCCACAATCTCTGAAAATATGAAAAAGATTGCCTCAGTATTTTGAATTTTAAATATGTAACGTGTTTTCAACTCCACAAAAAAAAAAGCTGAAAACTGTGACAACAATGACTTCAACCACAAAACCACTTCAACTAGTCTGCGGCTAGATGGATGCATGGCTTGAGGAGGCCACGATAAGAAGAAAGGAGCGTCAGCGCAGAGCGCCGATGCGTATGGTTGGAATTGAAGCGGATTTACGTGGGACAGAAGATGGGAGACAATCTCTTTTCGTCAATGGATGCTGCAGCTTCGTGTTTGCTTTCAACATTTAGCTTGGAGCAGACGTGCACATTTCACCATGACGTCCCTGATCGACTAGTGAAAAGGACGCTTTTAGCCTCTCCTCTTTCATCTAGAACTGCTTCATACAACAGAGGGAGCAGAAAGTGCTTCTGATTGAATGACTGTCTATGTCTTTTGTGTGATGTTGCATCATTTGTTATTTAGTTTTTGTTGTTGTTTTGACTTCAAGATGGCGCCGCGAGAGTGACTGCCTTTCCAGCAGCTCCACTGTATTTTGTTTTTCTACTTCTTTCTTTCATAACTTTACTGCTGTAAAATGTAAATTTCGCCACTGTGAGACAAAAAAGGCTAATCTAATCCAACCCCCCGCCCCCAAAAAACAGGTCAGAAAACTGAAAAAAAACAATGACAACTTCAACTGCAAATTAGCATTCTAATATTTTTCAAATTTGAAGTGGAAATAAAATTTGAAGTACAGACGTCCTCATACGTTTTGGTGACACGATGGCTGTTTATGAAAATTCAGCAACCTTTTGGTTTTTGTTCCACTCATGTTGCCTACTTTTGACCCGAAAACGAGTTGTTACGTGACTCACCTGAACGCCTCCACTGAAGAGTGTTGGAAATATTTGCCCAATGCTGCCTTTGTGTCATACATCACTCTGAGCTGCAAAATGAAAATGTTGCTTTAGTTATAGACGACCCCCAAACCTCAATGTCTCCACTTTACTTGTTGGCTGACGAGAGATGCCATCTTCACAAAGGGTTTGCTGCCGGGGTCCTCGTAGGCTGGCAGGAAGCGCTGGTTTGCGATGGACATGGAGCCCACGTAGATGCGCTTCAGCGCCACGTCGCGATGCACTAAAGAAGTTACAATACTTGAATATTTTTATTCAGTTTGATTTCCATTTTATGATGTTGTAAATGCATTTTAATGAGTTTTTGGAATTAAGTTGTTTTTATTTTTTTCAAAAGTGCTCAGTTTATTTTTGTTATTAGTTTTTTTATATATGTGTAGCATTTGTGTAGTATAAGACAAAAGAACAAGGCCATGGTGTTGTGCAATAAAATAAAGTCTATTAAAATTGTCAAACAATTTACCTTTTTTCATCATCTTGGGTGCGAAAAAAGAAATAAATATTGCGAAATAAATATTGAAAAAAACATGTATGAAATTAACTGACAAAGGCCAATACAGAGGCCGTTTTTGTACAGATATTTTTTATAAATGTAAAATATGGTTATATTTTGATTTTAAGCCTTCTCTGTTTAACCACTTGTCATGTTTTCATTATTTATTATAACTTTGTTTTATGAAGACGGACAAAAACTAAACAACAGCACAAAATAAAACAAATATTGTAAAATGGCATCCGCTCACAGTGGAAGCGCCATACGAGCATCCCGGTGAGTAGAGCCAGCGCAGCGGCTGCCGACAGCAGGCCAACGGCAATCCACAACTTCTTGTGACGCGGTGGATTCTTCTCAAGTCTTTTGGCATCAGGGGTGGGCAAAAACTGAAGGTTGGCATCCAGGTCCAGATCCTGATGTGAAGGTACACACAATGACCTACCCCTGGGGCATTCTAACTTGGACCCGAAGGCCGATGTCCTGCCTACCCCCCCCCCCCCCCCCCCCCACACACACACACGCGCGCACACACACACACACACACACACACACAAACGCGTGTCGAACCGGTTGATCATGTGTGACGTCACTCACCTGTTTCAGACTGAACTTCTGCCCAGTCTCCAGCAGATCCATGATGACGTCACAGCTTTCGCTGTGATCGCTTTCTCTCGAGTCCACCTGACTCAAGCGCCGTGCGCGCGCTCCCCCATCGCGAACCAAAAAGTGTGCGCGTGCGTGCGGGCACGTGAGTGCGCGCGCGAGAGAGCAAGGGCGAGCGTGAGAGACCCACCGAGAACGTTTTCCAAAGTTTCTGTACGCAGTGAAAGTTACTCTAATATGGTTGCCTAAGGCGCAAGGAGCATAAGATGTCGCTCTGGATTTTAGTCTGCGTCCCTCCCTCCCCTTTCACGAAAAAACACTCAAAGGCAGGGGGTAAAAAGACGTGTTGATCTTTTCAGTCGACGAAGCTGCTTTTCTCCCACAATGCACTGCGCGGCTTTCTCACCTGTGCCGGGCGCGGTCTCGCTGCCTGGCCTGTTCTCATTTGTTATTTCTTTAGGATACAAATCGAAATGCGGAAGAGCGATGAAAACGCCTTACATCTCCTTCCGTTTATAAAAATAACTTGATAAATTCCTCAGAAACATCTCAACATCATGCCAGCGGGTTCGTTTTTCGTATATTTGATTGCGTGTGTAAAAATAAAACAAGTTAAAAAAAGGCAGAAGGATTGTTGTCATGTCATTTATTGGTGTCATGAATATACATGTCTGTGCTTTAATCATAGTTTGTTTATTCATGATTAATTTGTTCACTGAACTCCCTCAGCCCCCACTTTTGTCCAAATACTTAGGCTAATGTTAGCTCAAATTAGAATTCATATGCTAGCTGATGTTGGTATGGATATACGAGTTCCCCCCCCCAGTACTTCCTCTGTAGGCACAAATATTAGCCGGAATTAGCATTTGTCATCATTAATGGTCGCTGTTAATGTTAAATTAGCATTATCAAAGACCAAAACAAATTTGAGCAAGTTAACCTTTGTTTTTGTGAACATCTTTCGTGTGAGGCATAAACATAAATGAAAACAGATACAGATGTGTCTTCACATCCACCAGGGTGCTTCACCTACTTCCTATGTGAGGGGCAAGTTTGCATTTAAGTTAGCCGTTCTTGATGCAGACATCTTTGATGCTCCGCTTCCATCACAGGAATCAAAGTCAAGGCCCTAAATTTGGCCTTGATGCTCGCTAAAGTCCGAACCAAAATTTCAATTGTTCCATGTAAATCACAATAACAGTCGTTATATGTAGGTGGAGTAGGTGAAACACTTTAATGGCTTCCCAACATTAAGGAAACCTTAACTACAATACCACCCGCG
Organism: Hippocampus bargibanti; assembly: GCF_051943395.1. Lineage (NCBI taxonomy): Eukaryota > Metazoa > Chordata > Actinopteri > Syngnathiformes > Syngnathidae > Hippocampus > Hippocampus bargibanti. The sequence continues at coordinate 27,449,474 of NC_142734.1, forward strand.
GTATAAAATGAGTTTGACACCCTTGGCTTCCATGCTATATCACATGCGATTCTTTCCGTAAATCAGCATTAGCAAACCCCGATGCTAATTTGCAGCCATATTGACTATCCACTTGGCACCACTGCACAATGGTACTGTTACATAACAGAAAGACCGTCCATACTTCTATGTCATGCCTCTCTTGCTCGTCGTTGATTCTTAGAGCAATCTTAGTGTCGTTCATACTACAAGAGACATTATCATCGCACAGGAAGTAGCGAGACGACAGAAAGGTCGTTTGTGTCATCGTATTGATGCTAAAGTTTTCTCAAAATTAGCATGGACAGCACTAATATTAGCACGGTTCACCTAATATCGATTCAGCCTGTCAGAAGAAGTCCAGTGAACAAAGAGTGCGTTGAGATCAAATACCTACAACGGTATCCATGCATAGTAGTGACGTCTCTCAGCATTCTGGGCCAGGATTTTTCCTGAATGATGCCACGTCTCGGCGGTCAAATAAAAACAAAAATCATAAGAAAGTTGTCATGCAAAATAAGAAAACAAAATAGTTTCTGCCTCGTTGTATCTTTTTTGGAACTAAATTTGAAGTCCTACGAGGCTCATGCACAGACCGAGTTGCAATGTCCAGACCTTTTCTTTTCCTTCTATTTTTTTTTTTTTTTTTGGGGGGGGGGGGGCAGAATTGATTGACGGGTGCAGGTAAACGTCTATGATACAAAATGATACAATTTGTGCTTGGTCAAACGCTCACGCAGGCATCGCTTACGAGTAGCCCAGAAGGAAAACGGAGGGAAGGTGGCCACGTGCACAAGCAGCATTAATATTTCAGCTAGCAGGCAGTCGGGTTTAGCTTCAGTTTTCTTCCACCCCCCCCCCCCCCCCCCCTCCCAAACAAAAACCTTCAAATTTCATGTTCATGAATCGACAGTCTGAAAAATGTCAGCACATTTGAAAATAATGATTGGACTGCGATTGGCTGGCAAATAGTCCATTTGTTGTCTATCATGTTTCCAGATGTTGACTGGCGACCAATTACAATCAAACCTGGGTTTTTGAACACCGTGGTTCTCGACCAATTTGTTTTTCGACCAAAAAATTTTGATTTTTTTATGCCACAGTTCTCTACCGAAATTTGGTTCTCCAGCCAACTCAGCGCACCTGAACTTGACTCATTTCAGCTTTCTGAGACGTCACTTCCTCATGTCATCTCATCTCATTGTGATTGATGCATTAGTGTTGGATTTTGAACGTCTCGGTTCTGATCCAATTCAGTTTTCAATCAAATATTTCGGGCTTTTTATGCCTCGATTGACAACTGTATATCAGTTTTCGACTAAAATTGAGCGCACCTGAACGCACCACCCACTCGACTCCCCTCCACTTCCTTTGACGTCACTTCCTCATGTCTCATTGTGATTGATGCATTAGTGTTGTCGAATAAAGTTTTGACAGTCAAACCTTGGATTTTGAACACCTCGGTTCTGATCCAATTCAGTTTCCGATCAAATATTTCGGGCTTTTTATGCCTCGATTGACAACCGAAAATCAATTTTTGACTTAAATTGAGCGCACCTGAACGCACCACCCACTCGACTCCCCTCCGCTTCCTTTGACGTCACTTCCTCGTGTTGCGTCTTATTTTGACCGACGGAGGGCGACATATAAAAGGGGCATGATAGGAGTTCTTGAGGACCGGAAATGAGGCCAACTTGTTTTTGACAAATGGTGGACTGGTCGCCAGTTTGTGTCTGAACACAGACAAACTAAGCACTCCCTTTGATATCGACACCGCCGGCAAATTTGTTCATGCTAACATGTTACCAGAAAACGGCAAGGGGGAAATGCATGCAAGCACAGCAACATTTTGCATTTTGCAAACTGCATAGGAAGGCCGCAGCCCAAATTCAAACCCCCAAAACTGCGAGCTGAAAACTAAAAAGCCCAACCGAATTGCTACGCGTGACATGTTCCTTCTTTCTCGTGCTGACGTTGCTTTCCTTTCCTTCAACGTCATCACATTAGCGTTGTAAGAAGCTCGTTGTTGTATGATGGAAGGAAGCTGACCTGGGGGATTTTTGTTCCGTTTGTCGTCTCACAAACATGGCATCCTGTTCCAACTTTGTTGCTTTCTCGCTTTGCATATTTTGATGTCAACTTTTAGCATCGGCAGAGGAGGAAGCTGGAAGAACACAGTGCGTGTTTTTATTTGTTTTTTTCCAGCCACTGTCCTTGGCATCAGGCAAGAGGTCACATGGGTGGGTCACCGGCAGTGGTTACAGGGAGGAAATCTTGACGGCATCAGGGGTGTAGGCGGTGGCGCGCGTATTGCGCAGGATGCCGCCCGGGATGGCGGCGGGTGAGGGCGGCAGGCTCTCATCGGGCGTGTTGGCGGGCGGCGTGGGGATGCTAATGATGGCGGCGCTGAAGTCTTGCTCGCCGCAATTCAGCTTCAGGTTGATTTGAGCGTTTAGGCTGGAACGACTGAAACACAAACGGCACCGGCGGCTCAGAAATGACTTGTGTTCAAATGGCGCGTGAATGCTGAAGACTTCACTCATGTGATGGAGATCAGCGAATTTGTTGAAAAGTAGACGGGGAATTTTTAAATGTTATTCGAGCTCTGGTGGAAGGATTTGGTGAATATGAATATGTACATCTATTTTTTCCATTTGGAGATGAGATTGTCAAAATTTGGGAATGGCATTTTGGAAACATTTTGAGTCTATTCACGGTATTGTGATTAATATTCAGCAACAAAACCCACCCATCTGCTGCCAGCAGATGGCAGCGGCCATTTTGACACTCGCTGTCGACTTAAAATGACATCACATTTGTGCAGAATGGCCACATTTATATATTCGCCCATTTATTTATTTATTTATATTTATTAAAGGACAACCGACGTGTCCGGACAAGTTCATAATTTGTCCATAATTTGTAAAATGGCTTCAAATGACTTCTACTGAGCGTATTTTAATAAGATTCCACAGCATATAGCTATATATATATATATATATATATATATATATATATATATATATATATATATATATATATATATATATATATATATACAGTAAAGTCTCGTTATATCGATATTCTCGGGAGTCCGAAAAAATATCGATATAACCGGACTATCGATATATCTGATCCTGCGCATGTAATTTTCTCCTTGCGTTCATAGAAATAGTATCGTAATAAGGGGTACTATCGATATAACCGATATCGATATAACGAGACTTTACTATATACAGTAAAGTCTCGTTATATCGATATATCGATAGTCCCGGTTATATCGATACTATTTCTATGCACGCACGGAGAAAATTCCATGCAAACAGGGTCGGATATATCGATAGTCCCGGTTATATCGATATTTTTTCGGACTCCCTTGAATATCGATATAACGAGACTTTACTGTATATATATATATATATATATATATATATATATATATATATATAGACTTTAGTTCGCTGCCGAAGCCTCTTGGATAGGATACGAAACGACCGACACCTTCAAAAAAGTACAGATGACGGCTGAAGAAACCTTCTCATCGATGGACCACTCCTGTACGACTGAGAGCTTACACAGATGTATATAACATCGTAACATTTTATTTTATGTTATTTTATTTCACTTCACATCCCTCAAATTCCCACTTTTCCCTCCACATTAAAATGCTTTAATTACGAGAATGTTGCATTTTATATATTTGATGGCTAATTTTCGATCCATACCAACTTGAAACCGTTGAACTCTTCAAGACATACCACAAAGTAGCAAGAACTTCCTAAAACCTCGTATTGCGACTTCTGTGGAGCGTGCAAGAGTAACGTGTGAATGTGCTTCAGCATTCCCGCAAGGGCCGCAATGATATTTGGTGATATTTTGTGGGCTTTTACGTCTGCGGTGGGCCAGGTGTCCCCTTTCCGTGCAATGTGTCGAGCTCCTGCACGCTGCCTCGGCTCACGGACACGGTGGAGTTCGCCAGCCGCATACCCGCCCGTCGACGGACGCGGCGGGGGCAGCAGCCCGTCGAGTGGTTTGGAGCCCCCTGCTGGCTCGACATGGAGGTGCTGCGGCTCGTCCGGAAGGCCACCGATTCGGTGATGCACAGCTCGCTGTAGTTCAGCTCGTCCGTGAACTCGTGGTTCTGCGGGGGAAGGGCGATGAACAGACGCTGCTGTGACTTTTAACACACACGGCTAACGGGACGCTTCATAAGATGGCCGTCTTGTGATATTTGCTAGCCATCTCATCGCTTCTTCTATGCTGTTGCATTGCTTGTTTCAATTATGACTTTTATGATTATTATCATCATCATCATCATTATTATTTGTATGTGGAATGACAAAAGAATGATGATAATGAGAGAACTAAGTAAGCATTTTCTACTGACCGTGGTCTTCTCCAAACAATGAAGAAGGTGATGATGTTGATGTTCGAATGCCGACTTGTTCCTCACGCACAGAGCGCCGCCGTCACTGTCCCGGTCCTGCAGACACACGCACGTATACACACACGCACACACAAACATACACAAAACCACACACACACACAAAACATACACACAAATAAGACAGATGCACACACACACAAAACACAAACGCATAAAAACACAAAACACACACAAATGCACACACACAATCACATATACACACGATACACATACAAAACAAACAAAACATACAACAAAACACACATAAAATTAACAAAAGACACACACACACACACACACGCACACACATACACACAAATTAGACAGATGCACACACACAAAACACACGCACACACAACACACAAAAAAATCCCCAAAAACATAAATGCACAAAACACACACACACACACACACACACACACACACACACACACACACACACACACACCAAACACAAATGCATAAAAACAAAACAAACACACAACACACACACACACACACAACACACACACACACACACACACACACACACACACACAAGAGATGCGCACACACAATCACATATACACACAATACACATACAAAACAAACCCCAAAACATACATGCACAAAACACACATAAAATAAACAAAAGACACACACACACACACACACACACACACACACACACACACAAAACATACACACAAATAAGACAGATGCACACACACACAAACACACAAACGCACAAACACACAACACACAAAAAAATCCCCAAAAACATAAATGCACAAAACACACATACACACACACACACTCACAAAACAAACACACATAAAAACACAAGACATACACACACACAAGAGATGCACACACACACACACACACACACACACATAAAAACACACACACAAACATACATCCACAAAACACACAAAAAAAACAAAAGCACACACACACACACACACACACACACAAACACACACACACACAAAAACACACAAAACATAAACACACACAACACACATACAAACACACACACACACACTCACAAACACACACACACACACAAACACACTCACACACAGGACACGCACACGCACACGAGATGCGCGCACACACACACACACACACAAGAGACATGCAAACACACAAAACGTATATACACACAATACACATACAAAACAAGCCACAAAACATACATGCACAAAACACACATGAAATAAACAAAACACACACACACACACACACACACACAAAACAAAAAAAAAACACACACACAAAAGCCACACACACAAAACATGAACACGCCCAAAATAACACACAGGCTCACACAAAAACACACATGAACAATCAGAAAGTGTCCAGTGTGACATTCTGCAATGTGATTTGTATTGATCATTTTGTATTGGTTGTAGCTTCATTCTGTTTTAAAAACCAATTCCAAAATTTCACAGGTTATCCGCCAAACGCTAACGATATGCCATCTGTTGTGTCCGTGTGTGCGCATCTCACCCCCAGGGCTCGATCTTCCTTGTACTGCAGGAAGGCGTTGGTCGTTCCTTTCTTTGCCATGCGGATTCGGGCCAAGCGCACTTTCTGAAACACAGACGTGTTGCTGACGTTGTGCTGTTGAGTTGTTTTGCAAAACACCCTGCGGTTATGGGAGAGCGAGACAGACAGTAGCCTGGTACCTGTCGTCCGTTAAAGTGCTGTCATGTGCCCAAAGTCGAGTCGTCAGCAGAAGTGGGCAATTTCCGACACCTGCCCGTCATCAGCTAATCATATCGTGAGAGTAGCGTAGTATAGTTAGTGCAGCGTAGTTGGAGTAATGTCGGGAAAGTACAGTGAGACCTCAACTTACAAACACCTCAACTTACAAACTTTTCGTCTTACAAACGTCACATTTCTGAACATTAAACCTTATAATAAGCACTATTTTCATAATACACACCCACCACGGCTGGCGGAGTGATCTTCGGCGGAAGCACACGACCGAACGGCACCAGAGGTTAAGTTACCAACAGTCCTTATGGAAGGTGACTCTCCTTCCATAAGCCATCAACAACCATCAAAAATGTAAATAAAACTTTATTTTACAGCACAGTTTATTTCTTTAATTACAGTCCTCATGTAATGCGCCTCTCTTTCCAAACAGCAATTCCCTTTGACCTTCGACCTCCAAGGCCATTCCATCAAGCCATAAATGACCATCACAAATGTAAATAAAGTGACTTTATGATACAATGCAGTGTATTTCTTTCATTATAATACAATTCATTCTTTTTCATTTCTTGATTCTGCACTATGTACAGTTTGTTTTCTCTTATGGAACGGTTTTGCACATTTAATTTGCACAGTATACAGTTGACATTTTTATTTTGTTATGCTTAGAATATCTTGTTTTCTATCCTTTCACCCCACCCCAACTCCATCCCTTTTCAATTGCTGCTGTGGATTGCGAATTTCCCCAGTGTGGGACGAATAAAGGTATTCTGATTCTGGTTCTGATTCTGAATTGCACATTTATTATACATAGAATAAGGTATGTTGTGTGTAGTTTTAAGGCTTATTTAGTAAAAAGTATATTTTATGGAAACCCAGGAACGGATTATTCCCATTTTAATGGTTTCCTATGGGAATTTTTTTTTTTAGATACACACTTTTCGCCTTACACACTCTGTCTGGGAACCAATTAAGTTTGTAAGTTGAGGTCTCACTGTAGTATTGTAGAGTCAGAGCAGTTTTGTAGTGAGAGAAGGCTCGTGGAAGTACTGCAGTCACAGTACCGTAGATTGAGCGTATACTGTAGTTCACAGGTGTCAAAGCCAAGCCCCGAGGGCCAAATCTGGCCCACCACATCATTTTATTCGGCCCAGGAAAGCGAAACAAGCATGTCAAGTGCCATGATGCTTGCTAAAGCCCGAACCAAAATGTCAAATTGTCCCATGTAAACCACAATACCAGTCATTATTTTTGACTTCAAAACTATCCATCCATCCATTTTCCAGACCGCTTCATCCTCATTAGGGTCGCGGAGGGCGCTGGAGCCTATCCCAGCCGTCTTCGGGCACGCGGCGGGGGATACCCTGAATTGGTTGCCAGCCAATCTCAGGGCACACAAAGACAAACAACCATGTGCTCTCACACTCACACCTAGGGACAATTTGGAGTGGTCAATCAGCCTGCCGTGCATGTTTTTTTTGTGATGTGGGAGGAAACCCGGAAAAAAACCCACGCATGCAAACTCCACACAGGGAGGCCGAACCGAGTCTTGAAATCACAACCTCTGCACTGTGAAGTCAGCGTGCTCCCCACTCAACTACCAGGCGCCCATTTGAAAACTAGTCACTCATTAATTTGTTGTGCGTTCTGTATGTAATATATTGCGGGGTGGTGAAACATACTAATGGCTTCCTCAAATTCATAATGGCCCCCGAGAGGAATCTGTAACTACAATGTGGCCCGATGACATGACACCTCTGCTGTAGTTGAATGAAGTAGTGTAGTTTGTGTGGTTACTGAGAGTAATGTAGTTGTATGACTTGCATTTACAGGAGTGTAGTGAGGTTTGCTTTATGGCATTCTTACCTGCTGCGCTCGCATCTTGTCCGCACGCTGGTTCTGGTGGTAGATCCGACTGAAGTTGGACACGATGACGGGCACGGGGAGGGCGATGACCAGCACGCCACTCAGGGAGCAGATGGAGCCGAAAATCTTGCCGGCGATGGTGTTGGGAACCATGTCGCCGTAACTGCGGACCGCGATGTTGACATGAGGAACTGTGGCTTCCAAGGCGGGAAATGTCATGTCACATGATCGCATCCTTGAGTCACCCGTACGTAATGATGTTACCCAGAGGTACGTCATAGTCACGTTACCCATATCGCCCGACGCCATCTTGTGACCGGATGTTATCTTTTTGTCACATGATGTCTTATTCATGCCACCTGAGGTCACATGATGTCACATCATCCTACGGCCTGATGTCACCGTCATGTCACATATCATCCCCATGTAGCATAAACGCAATCGTACACACACACACACACACACACACACACACACACACACACACACACACACACACACACACACACACACACACACACACACACACACACACACACACACACACTTTCACAGGAGACCCGAGTGGTCAGACAGGACGAATAAAGAGTGGGAGGTCCCAGATGGGCCGGGTCATCCCGGTTTTACTGTCTAAATATTTCATCATGGGACTATGTCTCTGAGGAAGGAATGTTCTCGAAGAACGACAAAGGACACCCCCACTTGTCAAAAAAGAAAAAAAAAGATGTCAGAGTATTGAATGGTGGCCATGGCAACCATGGCAGTCATGCTCACACACAAATCTGACGGGCAATCTCCTCGGTGGCGAAGACCACCGCAAGGAGATAAGTAAACAAGCAAATCAGGACATAAGGAGAGATACTGCAGAGAAAAGGAAGGAATGACGCAAAGTCTTCTAATGGGCCTGAAAGTAAACAAGCTGATTCAAGATAAGGCCCGATAGTTGGGAAAAAAAAGAGGGAAACATTCCATTAGTGGCGAGCTGACCAATGAAGCGCTCTGCTTGATCCCAATGCTAATTCATTTATGGTACATTTCACCCGGACCAGACAAATAAATAAATAAATAAATAAATAAATATAAATAAATAAATAAATCGTGTGTGTGTGTGTGTGTGTGTGTGTGTGTGTGTGTGTGTGTGTGTGTGATAGATAAATAAATAAATAAATAAATAAATAAACGGACACATAAATAAGTAAAGCTATAAATAACTGAAAATAAATACATAAACAAATAAATAAATAAATAAATAAATAAATAAATAAATGGACACATAAATACATAAATAAATAAACAAATAGATAAATAACTAGTTAGGCACGCAAATAAATAAATACATACATACATTATTGGACATATTATGGGACATATGCAGTACATACAGAAATGAATAAACAAATAGATACATAACCAAATAGGCAAAATAGTTAAATAAATAAATGCATAAATAAACGGACATATACATAAATAAAGATATAAAGACCTATAAATAAATAAATAGACACAACTAAATAGGCACATAAACAAATCGACAAATAAATAAATAAATAAATAAATAAATAAATAAATACAAAAATAAATAAACAGAGAAATATAAGCATAACTAAATAGGCCCAGAAATTAATAATCAAATAAATAAATAGACAAACAAAAAATAAATAAATACGTAAATAAATAACCTCCTGTGCGCTACAAACAGGACTGTGAAAAATTGTCAGAATTCCACTTTCACTATCGCCCTCTCAGTTGATTCTCCAGGTTCTCTAGGCTTTTGTTTTGTATTTTGCGATTTATTATAACTCAGTTCCATTGAAATTCCAAGTGATGCTTCATGTCTGTGTAAGCTCTCAGTCGTACAGGAGTGGTCCATCGATGAAAAGGTTTCTTCAGTACAGATGACGGCTGAAGAAACCTTTTCATCAAGTGATGCTTCACCAAGCCAAACGATAAGCATAATGTACACAAAAGTACAGTTGTCGTACATTGAGCATTGTGCTATATCGCCTCGAATAGGTGACAGTGATTTTCAATGTACGGTGGGACCTTGGCTTACGAACTTAATTGGTTCCCAGACAGAGTGTGTAAGGCGAAAAGTGTGTATCCCAAAAATTAATTTACCATAGGAAACAATTAAAATGAGAATAATCCGTTCCCAGGTCCCATAAAATATAATTTTCTACTTTCTAATTTTCTAAGCCTTAAAACTACACAAAAATATACCTTATTTTATGTATAATAAATGTGCTATAGTATTATGATTAAAGAAATAAACTGTACTATACAATAAAGTCATTTTATTCACCTTTGTGATGGTCGTTAATGGCTTGATGGAATGGAGTGTCCGGTTTCCTCAGCATTAAACATTTGATGAGGAACATAGGCTTCTTCTTTCACCATCTTGAGGAATGATCCCTTGTAGGTGCTTTCTCTGTGATAATTGTATCTAGTTCTTCATCAATTGTGATCTGTTTAGCTGGGTTGATATCTTTTTGCATCAAGTGTACAGATGACTTGTGCGGGTTATTTGTGGAGCCTGATTGATGGGATATTTAACCTTCCAGTCTACACTCTGCTTTTGAACTATCGGTTGAAGTTGAAATGGGTCAAAATATAATGGCGACAATCAAGAAAAGACGAATTATTTCTGTTCAACTGTTACTAAAAAGTTAGGGTTAAAACACTGAAGTCAATCTTCAATTTCAATTTTCAATGTCCATTCAATTTTGATATGCATGATTCAAATGAACCAAAACTAAACGTGTGTTTTGGTTAAAATAGTTGAAAATTAAACAAAAAAAGCAAACGTGAAAACAGAATAGCTGGCTGAAACGTATTTAAATTAATTGCCGTTATATGTAAAGAACGTAAGCCAAGATCCCCCCCCCCCCCGCATATGTTTAACACACCAAATCTAGCCACCTTTGCTAAAAACTTTGCACACCAGATACAGGTTTGAACCGAGTTACAGCGACCGCTCCCGTCAGTCAGGCGGTCTTCCTTAAACCCGAAAATAGCCGCCATGCTGTCAAACCTTTTTTTTTTTAATATTGAGAACGTTGGGGCTGTGGTTGTTTGCAAACTACAGATACTGTCTCAGACCTTCCAGTCATCACCAAGATTGTCAACAGTGTTTTTTCATCAACTCAGCAAAGTGTTGAACTCAAGCATGATGTAAATGCTTCATTTGCTTTTGCGGGCCATATAGAATGATCCCATGGGCCAAATCTGACAACCCCCCCAAATCCCCGCTCGTCAAGAATGACTCCGCCAATGTTCAAAAAGAAAGCCCCCTTTTTCTCATTTTCAAGAGAAGAAAGATGAGATGAGTCGCATCAAAACAGGCTACGGGGCGCATCGCACACTAATGGACCGGTGGGAACTCATTCGTGAGCTCCAGTTGCACCAGGACGGCTTTCGTGGTCTTATTTCAGGCCGAGCGAGGAGCAATTTAAAAGCCTCCTGCGTGGAACTGGCACGAGCTCGGCTGCATCTGCGGTCCCTTCCTCCACCCCTCCCCCACCTCAGCCCATGCGCACAATGAGCGGGTTCGGCGACGACACGCTGCTTAGTGCAGCGTGAAAAGGCCTTTTGATGACTTGCCGGTCGTACTGCGGTTGACTGTTCGGCTTTCGGACGTCTCTCTGAATTCTGAGATAAAAGTGAGAATACTGACAACTTTGGTTTTTTTCTTGGTTGGCCCCTAATCCCCTTTCGTACATTTTAACCCCATCAAATCCATGTAACGTTTTAACCACTGTCTCTGTCATGACATTTATTTTCCACATGATGGTACAAAAGAACAAATGAAGCTACAGTAAAGTCTCGTTATATCGATATCGGTTATATCGATAGTACTGCTTATTACTATTTCTATGAACGCAAGGAGAAAATTTACATGCCGCAGGATCGGATATATCGATAGTCCGGTTATATCGATATTTTTTCCGACTCCCGAGGAGCGAACCATGTGGATAAAAAGTCTCATTGCTTCACGAAGCTTCGTTTTCCCATCATGAGTCGTTGACTCTTCGCTTGCAAGTCGCACTCTCTTGGTCATCATCTCATAAAGACAGTGACGTTTTTGGATATGTCTCGTTATTTCGTGGTCACTGTCACAACGGTTTCACTAACGAGGATTTGCTGACGACTTCCAGTTTGTATTAAAGAGCGATGGAGTCCTCGTTTTCTCCCTTCGTCCCCAGCATCTTTCATCCTCTGTGAGCTCTTCCCCCGCCTCTTTGCCAACCATGTTTAATTGATAAAGCCACGATGAAAGTTGCAGGAGGGAGGATGCTCGTTCCGTGTTTTCTCCCCACCTGCCAAAAATGTCACTTTCTCGCTAGCCGTTAGATTTCAATGTACTTCCATGTTAGCGGGATTCTATTGTACCATATTTTCACCACTAAATGGCGCACATTTAATGAATGGCCTACTTTGGATTTTTTTTCCTTACATTGGGCGCTCCGTATGATAATACACAATTGACAATGCATCCACTAGATGGAGCTACGCTCGAGGACATGCCAACCAAACGATCAGATGTCAGTCAAACATATTTAATTAAATAAGGCAGTTACACCAATCAGATTGGTTCAGATCAATAATTTAGCAGTGCGTACTCCTCTGATTGATACGGCAATGTACGTAATGTCGAAATATTTACTACTTTCCTCATTAATGCAGCAGCACTCATCTGGAAAAGCAACACTTACTGCTATACACCCGGGTGAAAAGTACAGTGACACAAAGAGTACCGTATTTTTGGGACTATAAGGCACACCCAAAAGCCCTAATTTTCTTCAAAGGATGGAATTTTTGTCTCTATTTTGCCATAATTTTCCGTTTTTGGCACAATGATTAGAAATGAAAAATGTGACGTTTTTTGCTTGGTTTTATATTTAGTGTAACAAAAAAATTGTTTATTTCTGAAAATGTTAAGGCCAAAATATATATAAAGTGGTGATTCATTTTAATATTCTCTTAAAATGACTTCGCTGGGTGGAATTGTTTCTCAATATTGCCATCATTTTCCGTTTTTGGCACAATGATTAGAAATTGAAAATTTTGCGGGTTTTTTTTGCTTGATTTTGTATTTAGTGTCTCAAAAAACTATTTTTGAAAACCTTAATGCCAAAATATAAGTAAAACAGCTTTTCATGTTGTAATCTGTTAATTATTTGGCCATGTTTTGCATATTGATTAGAAATGGAAAATTTAGTGTTTTTTTTTGCTTGTTTTTGTGTCTCAACAAATCGTTTATTTCTGAGGATTTTAAGGCCAAAATATTCCACGAAAACCCCCAAGCAATATTTTAAAGAAGAAAGCTTGGTCATCTCTGAAAATGATATTGATTATTGCATTGTGATCAACTCTGATCAAACCCTGAAATATTTTTGAGCTCATAAAAATACCACACATTATATGTGTGGAGAAATGTGTGGAGAAAATACCACACATTATACTATTCTGCAATTTTTATTTACATGTTTGAGAGCAAAAAAAAAAAATGATGGCAAAATCTGCCCTTATTTTGACATGCAATCTAGCGCAGCAGCGTCCGTCTAATGCACAGGTGTCAAAGTCAAGGCCCGCGGGCCAAATCCGGCCCGCCACATCATTTTTTTCGGCCCGCGAAAGCAAGTCCAACTTGTTAAATTCCATGATGATTGCTAAAATCTGAGCCAAAATGTCATATTTTTGGATGTCAACCACAATAAAAGTTATTATTCTTGACTTCAGATTTGAAAACGAGTTATTCATTAATTTGCTGTGTGTAACGTAAAATATAGCTATGTGCGATGGAATCTTTGTAAAATACGCCGAGTAGAAGTCATTGGAAGTGATTTTACTAATTATGGACACAACTTGTCCGAAAGCGTCGGTTGTCCTTTAAAAATAGGTCATTTCTGGAAGGTGCACTTTATAATCTGGTGTCATTTATAAGTGGAAAAGGTTATAAAATACACCATCCATTTATGGTGCACCTTATAGTCCAGAAAATTCAGTACTTTATTTGTAGAAGAAGTACTCTGTAGCATGCCTCACTTCTATGAATGCTTTCCGGTGACGGGTCCAGATTACCCCCCACACCTCTCCTTACAGACCTGATCCTTTATTGCGACACATGGTAAATGACCTGTTCACCAGGGACATGAATCCCCCCTGGCAATTTGGATCGCCAAAAGCCCTCCGACATGGTCGGCTGATGTCTGACGGGGGAGGCTGAACGCGACGGTGCAAGTTTAAAAAAAGATGAATTTAAAGTAGAAGCGGAGATAAAAGTCTGCCTCTATATTCGGCTCCTGCGGTTATTTATAGAGCACACTTTGAATAAAATGTCATATCTATCTTCCGATCTGTCCGTCCGTCCAGCTCGCAAGCTAATTCAGGGGTCACCAATGTGGCGCGTTAAGCCTTTATTTAAAATAGATGAGATGTTGCATAATGACATTTATTTGCTTCATAATTAAAAAAAAAGCATTTGCATTATTGTTGATGTAAAGGTTTTTTTCTGCCGTCATCTGTACTTTTTTGGAGGTGTCGGACGTTTCGCTTCTCATCCAAGAGGCTTCGTCAGTGAACTAAAATTTAGCTGGTAGATCTGGCCCTATATATATATATATATATATATATATATATAGAAGGTGTCGGACGTGTCACTTCTCATCCAAGAGGCTTCGTCAGCGAACTAACATTTTGCTGGTAGCTCTGGCCCTATATATATATATCCCTACTGTCCAGAGGTGGCGGTGCCAGACCTCTGCTATGATATTTCCCTGCTCTCAGGTAGGGGTGAGCAGAGGAATATTTCCTGAGGCTACACTGATTACCACTATTGTCGTGACTGATGATGGTCTACGACTGGCCTGATTGCCCCATTTGCTTTGGTATCACCTAATCAGCATAACTAAGCTTATGTGGTAACAATCTCAGAAGTGTGTTGTCAGCACGATCCATCGCAGGGATAGTACTAGTGGGCCTCAATCTGCAGTACATATGCACCTAAAAGCTAGCAACCACTCATTTGATGACAATGAGGTTAAAATCTTAGCGAAAGAAAATAGATGGTTTAAAAGGGGAGTAAAAGAAGATAGTTTTATAAAACAGCAAAACCCTTCACTAAATCGCCATGGTGGTGTGAGGTTTAATTTGGATCGTGCTTACCATAATCAGTCAGGACAATAGAAGTAATCAGTGTTGCCTCAGGAAATAGTCCTCTGCTCCCCCCAACCTTAGAACAGGGACCTATAATAGCAGAGGTCTGGCACCGCCACCTCTGGACATTCGGGATATATGTATAGGGCCAGAGCTACCAGCAAAATGTTAGTTCGCTGACGAAGCCTCTTGGATGAGAAGCGACACGTCCGACACCTTCAAAGAACTACAGATGACAGCTGAAGAAACATTTTCATCGATGGACCATTCCTGTACGACTGAGAGCTTACATAGACGGATTTGCATGATTGGTGTCCTTTGCAAATGAATATTCATTTCCAATAATGACCGAAAATTGTCTGCCCGCCTCTCTGTCTGTCCACAACGCATTTACTCATGAATAACTCAACATAGCGATCGGATGCGCCTCATGATAAAGTTTTATTGTTGCAAACTAGAAGTTCTTCGTCACGGTCGCCGCCACCGCTCCAGGGGAGCAGAGCAATAAAAAAGACGAGACGATGAGAAGAAGAAAAAAAAAGGTGAGGCGATGCAGAGTGCTTGTGATAACAAAGTTAGCAAACAGAGAGCGGTGAAGAAAAAGAGAATTGGAGAAGATGAAGCTTCTGTGATTTGGTCTCTTAAAGACAAAGTACAAGTAGTTTGCTGCTTTTGGTATTTTGCTTGACTTTGAGGAGGACGGATTGGGCATAAAGTGGGTGTTTGTGGTATTGTGTAATTGAATGTACAGTGAGACCTCAACTTACAAACACCTTATCTTAAAAACTTTTCGTCTTAAGAACCTCTAATTTATGAAAATTAAACCTTATAATAAGCACTATTTTCATAATACACACCCACCACGGCGAGGCGGAGTGATCTTCGGCGGAAGCACACGACCGAACAGCGCTCCAGCCGACGCTACTTTGCACACCCCCTCTCATTGAATGCACACGTCGATCGCCTACTTGGAGCTTTTTGCTGATAATTTTACTATGATGGGACCGAAAAAAAAACCCACCACAGGCTCGTGTTCAGCCCAAGAAGACACAAAATAAAATCACCGTCGCTGCGAAGGAGATAATTGAAAAACACGAACGTGGTGTGCGTTTGTGTGATTTAGTGGCCGAGCACGGCTATGCTAAGTTAACCATTGCTCCCATTCTCCGGAACAGAGAAGCCATCAAAGGTGTGTTTGTTGCAAAAGGTGTTTCCGTGCTCTCAAAGCGACGGTCTCGGGCAATCGAAGAAGTTGAAAAAAACTTTATTTTACAGCACAGTTTTCTTTAATTTCTTTAATTACAGTCCTCATGTAATGTGCCTCTCTTTGTGACTTTATGATACAACGCAGTGTATTTCTTTCATTACAATACAATAGCACATTTATTATACATAGAATAAGGTATGTTGTGTGTAGTTTTAAGGCTTATTTAGGAGAAAGGTATATTTTATGGAAACCCCGGAACGGATTATTCCCATTTTAATGGTTTCCTATGGGATTTTTTTTTTTAGATACACACTTTTCGCCTTACACACTCTGTCTGGGAACCAATTAAGTTCGTAAGTTGAGGTCTCACTGTAGCTTTTTTGGAGTCACTGACCTCATTTGCATTAAAATCATAACATTTGGAGGTTGACATTGGAAGGTAGTGCAAGATCCACCCTTGCGGATGTCCATCCATCCCTTTTCCAGACCTCTTAATCCTCACGAGAGTCACCAGGGGTGCTCGAGCCTATCCCAGCCGTCTTCGGGCACGAGGCGGGGGACACCCTGAACCGGTTGCTAGCCAATCACAGAGCACACGGAGAAAAACAACCCTCTTCTCGCACAATCACAGCTTGGGAGAAAAGCGTTCAATCAGCCTGCCATGCATATTTTTGGAATGTGGGAGGAAACCAGAGGACCCGGAGAAAACCAACACGGGCCCGGGAAGAACATGCAAACTCCACACAGGGAGGTTGGACCGGGTCTTAAAACCACGACCTCTGCACTTTGAAGCCAGCGTGCTAACCACTCGCCCCCTTGCAGATGTGACGTGGACAATCATAAGATTCCTAAAATGCACTCGTCACCACCACAGGGTCAAAGTGGTCATGATTTTTATTTTATTTTTTCATGAATGGACTTTTCCGGTGATTCACACAAATTGTTATTGTCCCACATTGTTGAAAATGTCGGCGTATTTGCCGCCAAATTGCAAGATTTGCTAATAGGTATGGCAACTTGCTAAGTTACACTTAACCCAGCACGAAAAAGGAGCAACATATGTAAGGAATTATCAATTGCATCGCGGGGGAGGTTGTGTACCGTAATGAGTGAGTCATATCGTGCCCCCAAGCATACTCGACTCGATTCGCCCGGGTACCAAAATTAAAATCAGTTGATTTTGACATCGAGCGCACGGGTTGCTGCGTAGGAAAATCAGTTTGCCAGTTCTCAAGCTGTTTCATTCAACTTCCACCGAGATATCGTATTTTCTTGACTATGCGGTGCACCAAAAAGCCTTTGTTTTCTTAAAAGATGACCCTGCGCCTTATAATTCGGTGTGCCTTGTAATATGGACTCGCAAAAGGTCTTGCAATTATTGTCAGCAGCCATGTAGCAGAAGTAGTGTGCCGTCCATGTTTGATATGTAAAACGACGTTTCATTTCAATCATCACTGAAAGGACAACCGACGCCTCCGGACAAGTTGTGTCCATAATTTGTAAAATCACTTCAAATTACTTCTACTGAGCGTATTTTACAAAGATTCCACGGCATATAGCTATATTTTACGTTTTAAGACTCGCGCTGAATATTCTGGAAGTCTTGTTTTTGAGTTGGTGACGAGTCCGTACGTGACGTCATGAAAGGACTGCCCCCTGACCGTAAAAAAGACGCATTGTGGCATCCTTCCATCACGTCAATGTATTTTGCTGTACATGTTTGGTCTGAGAACCGTGTTGCACCCAAAAGCCACCAGAAGAGGGAGTCCAAGCTCCACGTGAGGAATTTATCAGCCTGTGGAAGCGGAGGTGGCCACTGGAGGTCGCCATTTTGTGCCTCTTCTGATTATCCATTGTTGCCCCAATGTTGCCTCAAAATGGCATGGAATAAATTGTTTAATTGACTGCATGTATGCTTTCCTCTTCAGAACTATTTGAATCATATTCATAACTGGATGTGTAACAAGAAAGCATATTCTCCGAAAATGAAGCCATTGTTTTGATTCTCCAGCAATGCAAGACACGACATCTTGCATGACGTCACGAACTGGGGGCGGGACTTTCTGAAAATGCCCAATTCGCAGCTCAATTTTTTTTGCAGATTTTGGACATTTTAAGTCATTTTTATTGGTGTTTTGCATTTGAATAAAAATATCATACTGCGTGTTTTGGGTATTTTAGATGCTATCAAACGTTTTTCTGATGTCAGTTAAAAAACAAAAAAGTGACGTCGGTTGTCCTTTCAGTAATCTCTTAAAATTATTTCACCAGATGGAAGTTTTCTGGATTTTGCCTTAATTTTCCGTTTTTGGCACAATGACTAAAAATTGAAACTTTGGCTTTTTTTGCTTGTTTTTGTACTGAGTGTTGCAAAAAAAATGTTTATATCTATATTTCACCGCTATTTTCTGTTCTTGGCACAATGATCAGATTTTGTTTTGCTTGTTTTTGTATCTAAAATTTATATACATAAATTCTTTTATTTCAAAATATTCCATGAAAACTCCTAAGGAACATAAATGTTTTAAAGAAAGTAGATTGGTAAACTTTCAAAATGATATTTATGATTGGATTGTGATAACCTGTAATAAAACCCTGCAATATGTTTGAGCTCATAAAAATGTAGAAAATACCCCACATTATATACTTTTTGCAATTTCTATTTTCGTGTTTGACTTCAAAAAACGGAAAATGATGGTAAAATCCTGCTCGGGGAAATCAACATTTTAAACTGTGTTATTCATTGAAGGTGCAATTTATAATCCGGTGCGCCTGATAGTATGGAAAATATGGTACAGTAAAGTCTCGTTATATCGATATCGGATATATCGATAGTCCCGGTTATGTCGATACTATTTCTATGCACGCACGGAGAAAATTACATGCAAACAGGGTCGGATATATCGATAGTCCCGGTTATATCGATATTTTTTCGGACTCCCTTGAATATCGATATAACGAGACTTTACTGTAGTTCTTTTGCATTGTGATGCCCAAAATGAAAGCCCCTTGGCCCCACTTGGACTCACTATTCCAGATGTTGTGACTCACAACAATCAAAGACAACCGCAGGCTGTCTTTGATCCAGCAGATTCTGACATGCCACAACAAAGAACACGCTCCGCAGCTCATAACCCCCCTGCTACACACCCCCTGCTGTGACTCACTACTACTGGAAGGCCGAAAGTGTGTGTTTCTCCATCTGCGACGACGCTAAGATGGCACGACCGCACTGCATACGCGTGGGCGGCGGCAGGACGCGGATTGGTCGCCGCGCTCGAGTAGCGCGGCGTGGGCGGCGCGGCTCGGTAGGAGACACCAAAATGTGTTTCGCGGTCGCCATGGCGACACACAAGCGAACGAAGGAAGGGGCGACTCACCCTAGCGTCGTCATGGTGACGATGGTGTACCAGAAAGAAGCTGGGATGGAGGTGAAGGTGGATCCCTTGGTCCCCTTCTCGGCGTAGAACATGACGGTGGCGAAGATGATTATGGCCATGGTGAGGGAAAAAAGAAGGAAGCCCAACTCGGAGGCGCAGCTCTTGAGCGTGTATCCCAGAATCCTCAGACCTTGGGAGTGACGGGAGAACTTGAAGATCCGGAAGACGCGGAAGACCCTCAGCGTGACGAAGGCCCCGCTAACGTCCTCGTTCTCGGGCATGACCAGGCCAATGTAGTAGGGCATGATGGCCACCACGTCGATGACCGACATGACCGAGCGCATGAACTTGCAGCGACTGGGGGCGGCGAACAGTCGCATCAGGTACTCAAAGGTGAAGATCAGCACACACGCCGTATCCATGCAGAAGAAGGCCAGATGGTACTTTTCGCCGCACGGAAGGTCCTTGACGCTACCCTTGGGGGGCCGGCAGGGGACCGTTTCCACTACGTTGGCGATGACCGACACGGCGATGAAGAAGCCCGTCACGTAGTAGAAGACCAGCGCCATGGTGGACGTGTGGGGGTTTTCGAAAGCTCGCCACAGACGCTCTCTGGGGGTGCTGTGAGGGGGCAGAGGAGCGTCCATGGCCTCGTTGGCTTCCGTGTCCTCGGCTAGACGCTCCTGGTTCTCCTTTTTCCGGTCTCGGTATTCCTTGGAAGCAGAAAGGCGGGGTATATACAGTCAGCTTTCAGATTGGCCAAAAAATAGCAACGAACCAACATACTTATCAAAATGAAGCGGTATAACTCTATTCATCATAAACAAAGTACTTTGGCACCACGTCAAGGTGTCAAAATACTATTTTTGTCCACACATAGCCCTTCAACACAGACAACGGTAGCAATTAAAGTACTCTTTGGTTCATTTCATCAAAATTCTCAATTCAAGTCAATCATATTGATAAAGCATTTTTATAAAACAATCGTGACATGGAGAAAAAAATAATTCATACAACAACAAACAATCCAAAACAAAGACAGGAAAAAGACAAAAAACAGTCCAATTGCAGCTAAAAATGAGATGTGGTGGTAAATCACTACTTTTGTTTAAAATGAAGCTCTCCGACTCAATTCAACATACAGTAAAGTCTCGTTATATAGATATCGGTTATATCGATAGTACCGCTTATTACGATACTATTTCCATGAACGCAAGGAGAAAATTACATGCGCGCAGGATCGGATATATCGATAGTCCCGGTTATATCGATATTTTTTCGGACTCCCGAGAATATCGATATAACGAGACTTTACTGTAGTTCCTTGGCGACGTCAAGAAACACGATGGCGGTGAAGTGCAACTTGTTTTCAAAATGCAACTCCTCAACTCACTTCAACACAGTTCTTTCACATCAAGCTGCCACAAGACACCAAGCCACCACTCAAGGCCAGCAGTTCTCAGACCTTGAAATTACAAAGAAGAAATAAAGAGTTTTGCTTACCTCCATGCAACAGTCGCCGATGATTTCGGGCACGATTCCGTAAAAGGCCAACTCCTCGTCGAAGGCTTGGATGCATTCGTGACGTGGGTAATGCAGCTTGCCTGTACGGTAGAAATTGAGGATGTGGCGGAACATTTCGGGGTCCCTGTCGAAGAAGTACTCCTGAGTATCGTCGTTGTAGAAAAACTCTTTTTCCGAAGAGCCTAGCAGCGTGTCGGGATAGCGGTCCAGTGTATTCTTCCATGTCTAAGCAAACAAACAAACAAACAAACAAATATTTGACGAGTGAATGGTGAGGATGTGATTAGACTTTCTTACTTTAGAGTAAGAGGTTGTGAGAGTGATTGAGTGTCAGGATAAGACTTAGCTGGCCAGCTCGCCGGACAGCCAACCATCTAGATTGATAGGTAGCTAGCTAGTAGCTAACTAGTTAGCTCGAGAGATTGACAGGTAGCTAGATAGCTAGCTAGATAAGTAGCTAGCCATCTCACCCTACATCCAGCTAGTTAGATAGATTGATAGGTAGCTAGGTACATCGCTAGCTAGTAAGCTGCCAGCCAGCTAACTAGATATATTGATCGCTAACTAGATAGATTGATAGGGAGATAGCTAGAAAGCTAAATATCTCCCTGACCCGCAAGCTCAATAGCTAGATAACTTGATAGGTAGGCCAGCCATCCAACTAGATAGATTGATCGCTAGCTAGCTAGAAAGTTAGATAGACAGACATTTTTCTCCCATTAATCTGAACTATAACTTTTTTTTTTTCAATCAGCACCAACCCACTTGCCACCATTTACCTCTGATTGACCTGCTATAAATGTTCACCATTTGATTTAGACCATCAGATTAAGCCTCTGAATCGATAAAAACTTAAATAAACTCGAACCCTTCAAGCATATGTTAGGGTTGGATTTGAGGTTGGTTTCATAGTGAAGTCACTTCCTGTAATTTCTTGACAATATATTCTGTGTCATTTACATGTATCTGAATGTGACATTCTGATTAATATGACCATTAAGCAGCGAATTTCATCAATTTGGAGGGTAATTTTGCCACTGGCTGTAAACCAAAAATTACATCACACTTGCTCAGAGCTCATTTTGTGAGTGTCACATGACCAAACACAGTTGACCCTTGATCGATCTATCGATCTATCTATCTATCTATCTATCTATCTATCTATCTATCTATCTATCTATCTATCTATCTATCTATCTATCTATCTATCTATCTATCTATCTATCTATCTATCTATCTATCTATCTATCTATCTATCTATCTATCTATCTATCTATCTATCTATCTATCTATCTATCTATCTATCTATCTATCTATCTATCTATCTATCTGTCAAGGTTATGTCAAGAGTATTTGTTTAGGGTTGCAACAATTTTTGGAGCCCTTTACCTGAAAGCGAACCCCGCTGACATTGACATAGAGGATTTCGTCGGATCTGGATGAGTTGTCCACTGGAGGTTTGGGCATAGTCTTTTTGGCCAGCGGCAGCCAGCCCACGGCCGCCGCCCGCGCGAATGGCAGCCATGTTGCCACACCGGCCGCCATTTTGCATCAAACCCAATCGCACTTGGGCTTCTGGGGTACGTCACTGACCCTGCCCTGACTTCCTGGTATGATGGGGGGTTGTCATTTTGATGAGGGGGAATGGCATAGGGAGGCAGAGGAGGGGGCGGGGGGTTAGTCACCGCTGGGCGTCACGTCATTCAAAAAAAAATGCAGGATGTCACTCGCGGTGACAAAGCACAACAACTTAGCCGCTGTTCAGATTCAAATAAAAGTGTGTGTCGGTGTGTGTTGGTATGCGTGGGCGTGTCCTGCGACGCCACAGTCTTATTAAATTGTGATGATGCCGGTGAACTTGCAAGCTCAACACAATATCCTCCTGCTCCTCCTCTTCTAAGTGTTTCTTGGTTTCATCTGCGGCTCCGCGTCGCCACCGCCCTCGTCCTCGCTGGTCCTAACTTCCTGTTGCTGCTCGACGCTCTCATTGGCTCATTGGTGGCGGGTCGGCGTCCATGTTTGGTCGTTCTGTCAGATGGAGAGCGGGGAGGAAAATAGGGACAATTTGAGAAGGAGCAGAGACATGGGAGAAAAAAGGATGGAGGCCTCGGGTAGAAGGCTCTCAAAAAATCTACAGTAATCTGATTACTGACTCGGTGTGTGTGTGTGGTTGAGTGTGTGCGTGCGTGTGTGTATGTGTGAGAGAGTGAGAGAGAGAGAGAGAGAGAGAGAGAGGGACTGACCGACAGAGAGAAAGAGAAAGAGAGGAAGAAAGAAAGATAGGGGGAGAGAGAGACAGAGAAAGACAGAGAAAAAAAGAGAGGGGGGTGAATAAAAGAGAGTGGTGGAGTGGGAGAGAAAGAGAGAGATAGAAGGAGAGAGAGAGAAAGAGACAGAAAGAGGGACAGAGAGAGAAAGAGAGAGCATGAGAGAGAGAAAGAGAGTGAGACAGTGAGAGAGAGAGAGATAATGAGAGAGAGAGAGAGAGAGAGAGAGAGAGAGAGAGAGAGAGAGAGAGAGAGAGAGAGAGAGAGAGAGAGAGAGAGAGAGAGAGAGAGAGAGAGAGAGAGAGCGACCAGGCAACTGTGTGTGTGCATGCATGCACGTGAGCGCAGCTAGTCAGAAGAATCCAGTCAGGCTGAAAGTTTGATTCATAATTCATGAACACACTTTTGACTTGCGCTGTGTGTGTGTTGAGGAGAGAGGCCTGAAACTCTAACCTGAGGCCAACAGTACCACGAACCCCTTGACATGAAATCAGAAGCATGTAACCAGACACATGTAGAAAATCATAGGATGCTGAGGATCCAAACCCGCAAACATGTACAGTTTAAAGAGTTTAAAGAAAAAAGCATAAACATGTGTAAGTGACACAAGCATGTAGATCGAAACATGCCAACAGAAGCAGACGCGTATTGACACGCATGTACTAGACGAAAATATGTACGAAGGAGCATGAGGATTTACACAGGGAAAAAAAACGGAAATGTGAAGACGAAAACAAACAGTTTTCGACCATAATCTGTTCCAGACACCTGTTTCCAGAATCGATTTGATCAAAAAGTGATTTCCCATTATAATCAATGTCATCAATGTCTGATTTTTTTTCCTAAGCGTGATTCAACAAGTTTCGGAGACTTTATTTCCTCATGTGTGAGGTTGGAGAAGTCTTCCACCCGCTTCTCTCTCTCTTACTTCAGGCTTCAGTCTCCGAACATGCATCAGTCCTCATGTTTGGCTCTTATACAGTCAAACCTCGGTTTTCGAAAGTCTCGGTTGTGGACCAATTCGGTTTTCCACCAAAGATTTTTGTTTTTTTATGCCTGGGTTTACAACCGAAAATGGTTACTTGACCAAACTGAGCACACCTGAATGCAACACGACTCCCTTCCGCTTCCTTATACATCACGTCCTCGTGTTCTGTCTCATTGGGACCGATCTCCAACCTCACACATGAGGAAATAAAGTCTCCAAAACTCACCCAAGTCACTGAGTGAACTCACACTGACTTCAATAGACTCAAACGAATTCGGACAGATAGACCCAGACTCGCGCATAGGGTAGAAAAGACTATTCGGCTCTCATGACTCATCAAAACTGGCTCGTATCGACTCTTGCTGACTTGTATTAACTCACGTCGACTGGTAACGACTCGGAATGACTCAAAAGGATCACCCTAGTCCTGGGTTACGGCCTCACTTCCCTCACACTGGCGTATCATTTGCAATTTGAAAGATGGGATGCTTCAAGACACACATTGACTCTTCAAAACAGACTAACACCGACTTTGTTTGTTTGTTTTGTTTGTTTGGACGCCCGCTTGATGACTCGCATCGACACAGCCTTGGTTGGACACTGAGCAACTCGCACTCACTGACTCACAGTGACTTGCAAAGAGTCACAAAGTGTCGTAAGGACTTTGATTCACTGTGTCGTACGTTGACCAAACAGACTCAAGCTGTCTCGTATTGACACAAACAGAAGAAAACTGACTCCTGTGGACTCCAAATGATAAATCTGGATTCACATTCAATGACGTCATTCTGGTTCAAATTGACTCAAACGGAATCTTATAGATTCAGTGTCGCATGGACTTTGATTCACTGAGTCGTACACTGAACAAACAGACTCACTCTGTCTTGTATTGACACAAACAGAAGCAATTTGACTCCCGTGGACTCCAAGTAATAAATGTGGACTCACATTTAATGATTTCCTTCTCGCTCGAATTGACTTAAACGGAATCTTCAGGATTCAGTGCCGAAAGGAAAAGAAGAAGATGGACTTTGATTCACTGTACACCATACACTGACCGACCAGAATCAAGCTGTCTTGTACTGACCCACACAGAAGAAAACTAACTCCCTTGGATTCCAAATCATAAATCCGGACTCGCATTCAATGATTCATTCTGGCTTAAATCGACTCAAACGGAGTCTTAAAGATTCAGTGTCATATGGACTTCTATTCACTGAGTCATACATTGACTGAACAGACTCAAGGTGTCTTGTACTGATCCACACAGAGGCAAAATGATTCCTGTGGACTCCAAGTGATAAAAGCAGAGTCGCATTCAATGACTTCATTGATAAATGACATATATGACTTCATTCTGGCTTGAATTGACTCAAACGGAATCTTAAAGATTCACGTACTCATTGACTCCACTCACAGTGACTGGCAACGACTTACACAGTGTCATATGGACTTTCATTCACTGAGTCATATGTTGACCAAACAGACTCAAGCTGTCTTGTATTGACACAAACAAAAGCAATTTGACCCCCGTGGACTCCAAGGTGATCAATGCGGACTCCCATTCAATAACTTCATTCTGGCTCGAATCGACTGAAACGGAATCTTAAAGATTCAATGTCATATGTCATACTTTGATTCACTGAGTCGTACACTGAGCGATCAGACCCAAGATGTCTTGGACTGACGCACACAGAAGCAAACTGACTCCTGTGGAGCCCAAAATATAAATTCGGACTCACATTCAATGAGTTTTATCTCTTGTTTCTATTTATAATTGCATTTTATTTATTATTGTATCCCTCCTGCCTCTGACTGTAAAGTGTCCTTGAGCGTTTTGAAAGGCGCTTGAAATAAAATGTATTATTATTATTATTATTATTATTATTATTATTATTATTATTATTATTATTATTATTATTATTATTAAGCTGCCTTGTACTGATTCATTATACTGTGGATCAAGCTGCTTAATTCTGGTTTCAATCAGTCAAACTGATTCAATGGACTACAATTCATGGAGTCGTACACTGAGAGACCAGACTCAAGGTGTCTTGTACTGATCCACACAGAAGCAAAATGACTCCTGTGGACTCCAAGTGATTAAAGCAGACTCACATTCATTGACTTCATTCTGGTTCACATGGACTGAAAGAGAATCTTAAAGATTCACACTATCCTGGAAAGAGTCACATTCCTCAACTCGCATGAAAGCCAAAACGATTGAGCCAAACGAACCCCAACCACGTCGGATTTGACTCAGTTGGTATCGACTCGGATGTCACGACTGAATAAGCCTTTGGTGCTTCCATAAAGGTTAATTTTCGGCCCATTGGAAACAATGGAGCCAAGTGTGTGTCAGTGTTGATAAAATATTCAGTTGAATCACATATGTGTGTGTGTGTGCGCACCAGCCAACAGAAATGTAAACACACCAAAAGTCCATCATTAATTTATCCATCTGGATGACGTCACACACGTGCACGTGTTTGTATTCTCTTTCCTTCCCTTCTAACATGCTGCCGTTCATCATCCGTTTAAAGCTTCTGCTCAACTTCTCCTTCTATTCTGTCCTAATCTATTCTGGGCATCGCTTGAATGTGGAGCACATCTCATCCTACTTACCTCTGCCACTTCTGACGCCCTTCCACCAGGAAGAGGAGGAAGAAGAGGAGGAGGAGAAGAGGATGGAGATGACGAGGAAGAAAAAGAAGAACAAGAAGTTTCCGGATGGAAAGAGGAGGAGTGATGAGGATGAATGGTGGGCGAGTCTTCTTTTTCCTTTTCGGGCTGTCGTGCTCTGGCGCGGCAGCAACAAGCACATCTGCTGTCATCCTCTCTCGCTCTCTTTCTCTCTCCCCTGCAAACACACACATACACACACACACACACACGAAAATATACACACAAGAAGATACATACTAATGGAGGCTCCACCTCTACCGGCTTGCCCGACCCTCCTGCTTCTCTCTCTCTATCTATTAGGTGTCATTTCTCACTTCCCTTTTTCCTCAACATACATGCACAATCACACCAACAAATAAATTGACACATGTACACACACACACGCACACATGCGCACATTCATACACACACAAGGGCATGCCCTCCCCCCAACCCCCTCACATGAACATATACAGTATGCACACAAACACTTACACAGTCACTAACATGTATTGTACATGCTAGCGCACACATATATATACACACACACACACACACACACACACACACACACACACACACACACACAAAGTCACACTCAAACACATGTGCCGGCTAGCTACACATTGAGGTCATCGCTTATGATCACATGGCAGCCGCCATGTTGCCATGTACATTATCACACATTCAGGCTTTCATCTTGAAACAGCAAGACGGTTAGCAGGGATCAAACCTTGGAGCAAAATTGCGCACGCACACTCAATAATGAATGCCAGGGTGGGCTGGTCAGCTGTCGTTTTGCCGACATCGCACTCGCATCATTAAAGTTTTATGGTTTAAAAGTTACCAACGTCAGCATTATGCCACGTGTCCACTAGGGGGGCAGTGTGCCAGGGGGCCAAATTGTCTGCTTGGCGGATGCCCTCAAGTGACGGTGTCAAAGTCATTTTTTGCCGCGGGCCACATTGTAGTTACGGTTTCCTCTCGGGGGCCGTTATGAGTTTGGGGAAGCCATTTTAGCCCCTCCACATATTACATCCAGAACACATAAGAAGTTAAGAAAGATTAGTTTTAAAATTTGAAGTCAAACATAATGACTGTTATTGTGGTTTACATGGGTTGAAATTTGTGTTGGGACTTGAGCTAGCGTCTTGGAATTTCACAAGTTTGATTTGCTTTCGCGGGCAGAACAAAATCATGTCGTGGGCCAGATTTGGCCCCTGAGCCTTGACTTTGACACATGTGCTCTAAATGCTAACCGTTGACAGATTCAAAAGGTGCCGCAATGTGTTAGCTTTAAAGGACAACGACCCCATTTTTTTTGTTCCCTAACTGACATCAGAAAAACATTTTATAGCATCTAAAATACCCAAAACACGCAAGCTGATATTTTTAGTCAAATAAAAAACACCAATAAAAATGACTTAAAGTGTCCAAAAACTACTTCAAAATGAAACCGGAAATGGCCAGTTTCAGAAGGTCCCGCCCCCTTGTCCGTGACGTCACGCCAAGATGTCTTGCCTTGCTCGAGAATCAAAACAATGGCTTCAGATTCGGAGAATATGCTTTCTTGTTACTCATCCTGTTATGAATATGATTCAGATAGTTCTGAAGAGGAAAGCATAAATGTTTGCAATCGATTAAAGGAGTCCTTCCGTGTCATTTTGAGGCGTCTGGACTCCAATGTAGCGTCCCAGAAAATGCGCAAGATGGCGTCCAAGCTCCGTTGGAAATGGGCTGATTTGTCTGCTGGGAATTTGTGTCAACTTGTATCAAATAGTAGTCTTGATGCAACACACAACGATTCACCATTGCGTTATTTATGTGTTTTCCTTCTAATTTCTCCATCAACACGAAGTTTTTAGATCAAACAAAGAACCCAAAATGCATTGTGTGTCACTTTCTTGGTCAGGGGCCTTCTTGACGTGACGTCACGGTATGTATCGTCACCAACTCAAAAACAAGACTTCCTCAATATTCAGCGCGATCTCAAAATGTAAAATATGGCTATATGTGGTGGAGTCTTTGTAAAATTCGCTCAGTAGAAGTCATTTGAAGTGATTTTACAAATTATGGACACAACTTGTCCGGAGGCGTAGGTTGTCCTTTAAGAGGCGCATTTCTTTGACACGTTGTCTGTCTGTTCTAAATTCACCCATCATATTTTTTGTTTTCGATTTAGTCGGTCTGCTTAGTTTGAGTCACGTAGAACTCGATTGCTTCAAATTTTGTATGCCTAAAAATTGCGAGCAACAAGTAGCCAGAACCGTACTATACTACATTTTGCCGTATAATCATAATCATAATCATAATCATATCCTAATAAATATGGACTTGAATGACACAAGAATGTTTCAAGCGCTTGCGGCTGACTTCCCGGCGCGATTCCTCCTTGTCGTCGCGATGCATTATTTATTAGTCGGACTCGGACTCAGCTGACGATCGATGCGACCTTCATGCGTTACGCCTTGCGCTCAGTCATGACCAATCAGGACATTTGCTCAATTACTGCTGCTCAAATGGACTTGGATGATGATTTTGACTTCTTGTTTCGGGACGGATGAATCAGCGACAACAAAGACTAGTGAGGGTGAACTGTTGGGTTTCGACCCAAGCAGGACCTAAATTTAGACTCAGCCCGACCTCGACTTTGGAAGGCCTCGACTGTCTCCGGTCAAAAGTATCCTCCTCATCATTCTGGTGGCCTTCCTCTCCTCTGCCTGCTGCTGTCTCTGTGTCCCTCGAGAGGGGGCGGAAAAAAAAGTAATAAAGGTAGCGATGTCCGCCTTAATGCAAACATGGCCTTTTATTGTTTTTTTTTATCCTTTTATGACTTACTTTTTCCCTGTTGGATTTATTACAGTGCTTCTTCTTCCGTACAATCCGTACAAATCATGTTATTTTTCTGTCTCAATGCATAGCGGCCTCACTTTGAGTCTTACCGGTTCATTATGACTCAATAGGAATCAGCTTGAGTCGATAAGAGTTAGTTTGAGTCTCAAAGAGTCATTTTGAATCTCTGCGGGTCAGTATGAGTTTGAGTCTTTAAGCGTTTGTTTCGGTTGGCACAAGCAAATGTGAGGCGATCTGAATTTTAGTTTCTAGAAGCCAATGTGAATAAGTAGGAGTCACTTAAAGGACAACCGAAGTCTCCGGACAAGTTCTGTCCATAATTTGTAAAATGGCTTCAAATGACTTCTACTGAGCGTATTTTAATAAGATTCCACCGCATATAGATATATTTTACGTTTTAAGACTCGCTCTGAATATTCAGGAAGTCTTGTTTTTGAGTTGGTGACGAGTCCGTATGTGACGTCACGAAAGGACCGCCCCCTGACCGAAAAAAGACACATTGTAAGAGTCCTTCCATCACGTCAATGTATTTTGCTGTACTTGTTCGGTCTGAGAACCGTGTTGCACCCAAAAGCCGCCAGAAGAGGGCATCCAAGCTCCATATAAGGAATTTATCAGCCTGTGGAAGCGGAGGTGGCCACTGGAGGTCGCCATTTTGTGCCTTTTTTTTGGGGTGAGAGATTTTCCCCCAACGTTGCCTCAAAATGACACATATAATTCTTTAATCCATTGCAAACGTGTATCCTTTCCTCTTCACAACTGTTTGAATCATATTCATAACTGGATGTGTAACAAGAAATCATATTCTCCGAATCTGAGGACATTGTTTTGATTCACAAGCAATGCAAGACGTCTTGGTGTGATGTCACGAACTGGGGGCGGGACTTTCTGAAAATGCCCAATTCGCAGCTCATTTTTTTTGCAGATTTTGGACACTTTAAGTCATTTTTATTGGTGTTTTGCATTTGACTAAAAATATCATATTGCGTGTTTTGGGTGTTTTAGATGCTCTAAAACGTTTTTCTGATGTCAGTTAAAAAACAAAAAAGTGACGTCGGTTGTCCTTTCAGTGTGATTTTAACTCTCTTTCAGTCCATACTAGTCAGTGGGACTTGATGAGTCGGTTTGTCTAAGAACAATCGCACTCTTTTAACATCTATAGCCAATGTGTGATCGACAGATCTGAACACAAATGGTGCAGCAACCCATATAGACAAACACTATGACACCAATAACGTTTTTCTTCAGATACTGCTCGTGTTCACTTGCCACGCAGTCTTATGACTGCGAGTGTAGTGGTTCACTTGTGAATAGTAGAGTCCCTGCTACTGCAATGGTTCATTGCAAACATGTCACTGGTCATTTGGTAGTTCGTCCGCACATGACTGAATCTATGACTGATTATGCCACGGTCAACTTGAATGCATCGGCCTACGTTTGCTTGTGTAGTGGTTGACTGAAAAGGTCGCTACAAGTGCAATACTTAAATTGACTGCAAGTTACATCAGTCTTGTTTTGCTTGTGTAGTGCTTGTGTAGTGGTTGACTGCAGCGGTCGCTACTAGTGCAGTAGTTCACATACTGTACATGACTGCAGTTGCACCACTGGTAGTGTAGTGGTTCACTTGTATGCTGTCAGTACTGTTCGTGTTTGAAGCTAAGAGCTACTTTTTGGGCAGTGATGAATACAAAGTTTGACACGCAGTTTTGCACATGTGACTGCAAGTGAGTCACTCCTATTGCAGTAGTAGTTCACATACATGACTAGACCACTGCTAGTATAGTGGTTCACTTGTATGCAGTCCAGTACTGTTTTTGTTCTTCACTTGACAACAATCACATCCTCCTCACACACTGTCATTACTGTGAGTATAGTGGTTCACTTGTTTGAAGTAGCGGCACGACTACTATAGTAGTTCACATAACTGTGGTCCAGACACATGTTGATGTCGGACCACTTGCATGGAGAACAAAACCGCTATCTCAGAAGTACAATCGACTGGGGTTGAGAGAGTGATTGCGCAGTGCTTCACTTGCCTGCAACAGTTCAACTTTTAGTGTAGTGGTGCACTTGAATGCAGTAGTGTCGTGGGGACATCTTGCAACCATCAAGCGGTGAGCCCCTGATGCCGCGAGAGGTGGAAACGAAAGTAGCGTGGCGCGTGCGGCGTCATGCGATCGCACCAGCACTTCTTCAATCACAGCCTCCAACACACACACACACACACACACACACGCACACACACACACACATGCACACATGCACGGGCGGACGCGCTCTCGTGCCGCAATGCCACATCTCCCCTCTCCCACTCATGCTAAAAACAAACATAAAGGCTCTCCTTTCAGTCCAATCAATACTCCTCGGGTGTTGTGTGCACGTGTGTTTGTGTGTGTGTGTGTGTGTGTGTGTGTGTGTGTGTGTGTGTGTGTGTGTGTGTGTGTGTGTGTGTGTGTGTGTGTGTGTGTGTGTATGCAGATGACGACTTTGTGATGCATCCGTGTCCTCTTTCCTGTTCAAAGCCAAAGTATGTGTCTTTCAAAGCACAAGAAGACGAACCGGGAGCTGGTGCGTTCGGCGTCATTGTGGAAATTTCCTAATCACCGTTTCCTATTCGGGACAGAGGAGGAAAGCGCCGGTGATGTTGGGGCTATATTTAGCTGAGTGACGTGAGAGAAAACTCGTGAATTTTTAAAACTTTGGACTCCGACTTCCTCTGTTGGCGGCCAGACTTTGGGCAATCCTTTCCCTTCACCATCCCGGTGACATCACCGCCACCGCGTGTACAATAAATTGTCGAAGCCGCCATTTTGGAAGGCCCCTTTTTAAGGATTGGCGACATTGGCTCTTTTGATGTCAACCTTGCACTGGCCACTGGGCTGTGAGAGGAAATTTGAACAAACTGAGACATAGTTGTGTGAATTAAGAGTTGTGCTGAGACAAGATAGAGCTCTTATTGTATTTTGGTACAGTATTATGAATACCAAAAAATATGATAGATGAAGTCTTGAGCTTATTCTTCTCTTCCTTCCGGCTTTTCCCTTCAGGGGTCGCCACAGTGAATCAGTGTCCTCCATCTAACCCGGGTTTGTGCATCCTCTTCTCTCACATCAGCTACCTTCATGCACTCTTTGACAACATCCATAAACCTCCTCTTTGGTCTTCCTCTCGATCTCCTGCCTGGCAGTTCAAGGCTCAGCATCCTTCTCCCGATATAGTCAGTCTCTCTCCTCTGGACATGTCCAAACCATCTCAGTGTAGCCTCTCTGACTTTCTCTCCGAAGCCTCTAATATGAGTTGTCCCTCTACTGTACTCATTACTGATCCTCTCCAACCTGGTCACTCACAAAGAAAACCTCAACATCTTCAGCTCTGCTACGTTTGCTATGTCTTGGTCCACAACAGTCACATCTTCTACTCTTTGGTCCTTCTCATTTCACTCATTCATCAATTCTTCAAAGTACTCTTTCCATCTTGCCATCACACAACTGGCACCTGTTAATACATTGCCATCTCTATCCTTAATCACCCGTACCGGCTGCAGGTCCTTACCATCTTTGTCTCTCTGTCTCGTCTGCCTGTAAAGATCAGTCTCACCTTCCTTGCTGTCCAGCCTTGCATACAAGTCATCAGAAGCCTCTTGTTTGGCTTTTGCCACCTTTACTTTAACCGTGTGCTGCATCTCCTTGTACTGCTGTCTACTCTCGTCCGTCCTCTCAGTGTCCCACTTCTTCTTTGCTAACCTCTTTCTCTGTATACACTCCTACACCTCCCCATTCCACCACCAAGTCTCCTTATCTACCTTTCTCCCACTCGATACACCAAGTACTTTCCGACCTGTCTCTCTGATTATGTTCGCTGTAGTTTGCCAGTCATCTGGAAGGACCTCTTGCCCACCCAGTGCTTGTCTTACCTCCTTCCTAAATGTCATGCAACACTCTTCCTTTTTCAACTTCCACCATTTAGTCCTCACTTCTGTCTTTGGTTACTTCATCTTCCACGCGACCAGTGTCATTCTACACACCACCAACCTTTGCTGTCTGGCTACACTCTCACCAACCACTACTTTGCAGTCATGATTTCCTTCAGATGGCGCCGTTGACACAAAATGTAGTCTATCAGTGTACTTCTGCCTCCACTCTTATCGGTAACCCTATGTTCCTGTCTCTTCTGAAAGAAAGTATTCATAATAGCTATTTTCATTCTCTTAGTAAAGTCAACCACCATCTGTCCTTCAGCGTTCCTCATCTGGAGTCTAAACCTGCCTATCTTCTTATTTTCCTGCGCCAACATGTCCATTGAAGTCTCCACCAATTACAACCCTCTCACTTCTCGGGATGTTCTGTATGACTTCATCAAAGTCCAACCAAAATTTCTCCTTCTCCCCCAACTCACATCCTACTTGTGGGGCATACCCACTAACAACATTGAACATCACACTTTCAATTTCCACTTCAGACTCATCATTCTATCTGATACTCGTTTTACTTCTAAGACATTCCTAACAAACTCCTCTTTTAAGATAACCCCAACTCCATTTCTCTTTCTGTCTTCACCATGATAGAACAACTTGAACCCTGACCCGAAGCTTCTAGCCTTTCTCCCTTTCCACCAGGTCTCCTGGACACACAGTATGTCAACCTTCCTTCTCTGCATCATGTCAAGCAGCTCTCTACCTTTACCTGTCATTGTTCCTACATTCAAAGTTCCTACTCTTAGATTTACACGCTTGGCGTTCCATTTCTCTCTTTTCCTCCGGGCACACCTCCCTCCTCTCCTTCTTCGACCAACAGTAGTCCATTTTCCACGGACACCCTGAAGGTCAACAGTGCCAATGGCGGCCATTGTTAATCCGGGCCTTGACCGATCCGGTATGGGATTCAGAGGTTTGATTCGCATATTTGTTTTGGCAAAAAAATTACATCGGATGCCCTTCCTGACACAACCCTTTGTATTTATCCGGGCTTGGGACCGGCGCAATAAGACACTGGCGTGTGCTCCCTTGTGGTTACATTGGATGAAGTTTTGAGCACCCCCCTATAATGACTTTTTTCCTCCCTCTTGTACCTCCCACTTGATGAGTGACATCCAAATCAAATAGAAAATAAGCATTTTGTTAGGGCAATTCGCTAATTTGGAGTGGTCAATCTGCCTGCCATGCATGTTTTTGGAGTGTGGGAGGGAACCGGAGGTCCCGGGGAGAACATGCAAACTCCTCACAGGGAGCGGGGCGCGAACCGGCGACCTCTGCACTGTGAAGCCGGAGTGCTAACCACTCGACTACCGGGCTATCCTCATTTTTTATGTATTATTTATTCATTACTACCTATTAATCTATGTATTTATTTATTCATTTCGCGATATATATTTTATTTTTATTTATTTATTTTACTTGCATTTCTGTAATTATATTTATTTACTTATCTATTTATTTGGTGATTAACGTTTTAATTTTATTTTTCATTTATTGATTGATTTATTTGTCTAGCGATGTATTATTATTATTATTTATGTTTATTTGTATTTTTATTATTTATGTTTATTTGTATTTTTATTATCTTTCTCTAATTCTATTTATTGATTTATTTATCTATTATTTTGTGATTAGTTTTATTTTAATTATTTATTTAATTGTTTGTATTTTTAGTATTGATTATATTTCTGTAATTTTATGTATGTTTATTTTTTCTTTTTTGGGGGAGAGGACAAGAAGAAAAGAAGATCTTTTGAAAACACCTTTGTTGATGCATCTTATTTTATGCTATTTTTGGTTTGTCGCCGATTTGCTTGAAATTGGTGCAATTATGTCCTATTTTGGAGCCATCGAGAGTAAAGAAGGAAAAAAGGTCAATGGCATGATTCAGCAAAAAATTATCATCATTCCAATTTTTATGTTTCATTTAAACCAGGCGTCTCAAACCAACGGCCCGGGGGCCAAATGCGGCCCCAGAAAGAATAGTTTGCGGCCCGCCTTGATATGAAAGATTAATGTTAGTGCGGCCCGCATGAATGATATTAATGAAACTTGTGTGTAGAGCTGAACAAGTAGGCAAGAGAAGCCATGTTTATGACAGTTCAGGACATTTTCTTTATGTTACGAAAGTTAAAGGTTAAAGAACTGTGAATACAGACATTTGAAACTTTATTAAAATAATTAGTTTTCCTGTGTTATTTTCTGTCGTCTGTATCTGCCTTATGATCATGATAATTATTTTATGTATTTATTTATTACTGGTTAATTTATTTTGTATTCATTTTTCCATTTAATTCATTTTTTTGTGTGTTAAAAATTAAGATTTTAAGCACATTGGAATGTTTTATCTGTGATTTTCTTGTGGAAATCTTGATGCGGCCCAGCCTCACCTAGACTCTGCCTCCAGCGGCCCTCGGGTCAATTGAGTTTGAGGCCCCTGATTTAAACCAACTCAACCTCAACCGAGCTGCCCGTGACCTGAAAACACATTAATGTGAAAGCTGTTTTTGTAAAAAAAAAATGTACGAGCCTGTACTTTTGAGCAAAAAACACTTGTTGATTGTTATTGATTTGTTACTGTAGTTGGAGTCACATGAAAATGTAATAATACCAAAATAACATGATGTGCAACACTTTCATTTAAATGTAAAGGAGTTAGCCAGCATTTTTATTTATTTATTTGGGGGGGGGGTTGTCCATTGCAACAGGGTGTTGACAAATAGCACAAAAAAGGCTAATTAAAATTATACCATGAAAGTTTGAACTAAAAAAGTCATCCAATATTCAAAATGCCCCTGGTCCCCGGGACCTTTTGGGGGACATTTTGAATATGAGTGAGATCGCATCTAACATCAGGTATAACTCCTGAAACCAGAAAAGCCTAGTAATATGGCAAACCCCTGGTCAGGGGTTTGCCACCCTGAAGCTAAACAATTTTTCACACTACAGCTACTTAAAATGAGGTTAAAAACACTATACAAATGTTGATCAATGAAGATATACAAAAATACCCATATTTCAACTCGTCAATCATGAAAATAACATGAGGAACTTAATGAGGAAAAGTAATGTTGGTGCTTCTTTTTTTTGCGAGAGTGCAATACTTCTTCAACAGGAGAAAATATCTTCAGGATGAGATTGATTCCAAGGAGATACATTAGAAGAATTTAGTGTGTTTTGCAGTGGACAACGCTTCTGTAATGCTTGGATCGAAGAAAAGGGTTGCATCGTATATAAACGTTGCCGAGTCCTCCATTTCCAATAGAAAAACCCGACACACACTGCAGTTCGCATCATTTTCACCTTTTCGTGAGCAAAGTGTAACTCCTGGAAATGCTTGGGAGTATTCCTCACGAAACGACTGTAATTTTCGTTTACATTTCACACTTTTTGTTGTTTTTCTCCGGCAGATGCAATTACATGACAATGATAATGATACATGGTAATGATGTTAACTCTTGACTCTCGATTCCAGGAATGAGCCGTAGTACGCGCATGCGCAATTCATCTAAAGCACAGGTGTCAAAGTCAAGGCCCGCGGGCCAAATCCGGCCCACCACGTCATTTTTTTCAGCCCGCGAAAGCAAATCAAACTTGTTAAATTCCATGATGATTGCTAAAATCTGAGCCAAATTTTCATATTTTTGGATGTCAACCACAATAAAAGTCATTATTCTTGACTTCAGATTTGAAAATGAGTTATTCATTAATTTGCTGTGTGCTCTATATGTAATATTTGAAGGGATTTAAACATTCTAATGGGTTCCCCAAATTCATAACAGCCCTCAAGAGGAAACCATAACAACAATGTGGCCCGCGGAAAAGGAAGCTAAAAGCTAGCACTGTGCTGACCGGCTGTTCTAAATTTAGATACGGTCTTGAGCGATCTCGTCTTTTGAATAAACGCTGGGTATTTACTATTTTGACGCTTTTTGACTTATTGTTTTTATTGGAAACCATAATTTTCCTTAATAAACCGTAACTCTGAATGGGATAATGAAAACCATACTCATTAGGCAAAACCGGAGTAGTTGGCAGGTATGCATATAATGATAAATAGAGCAGCTGCCACAAAAAAATAAAATAAAACAAAACAAATGTTGATTCATGTTGATCAACGTACAGTCCATTCAAGGACAACCGACGCCTTTCGGACAAGTTGTGTCCATAATTTGTAAAATCACTTCAAATGACTTCTACTGAGCGTATTTTACAAATATTCCACCGCATATAGCTATATTTTACGTTTTAAGACTCGCGCTGAATATTCAGCAAGTCTTGTTTTCGAGTTTATGACGATCCCCACGTGACATCACGTTTGGAACGCCACTGACCAAGAAAGTGACACACAATGCATTTTGCGGTACTTTGTTTGGTCTGAAAACTTTGTGTTGATCCGTGTTGAAGGAAAACACATAAATAACGCGATGGTGAATCGTTGTGTGTTGCACCAAGACTACTATTTGATACTAGTTGACACACATTCCAAGCAGACAAATCAGCCCATTTCCAAAGGGGCTTGGGCGCCATCTTGTGCATTTTCTGAGACTCTACATTGGAGTCCTGACACCTCAAATTGACATGGTAGGACTCCTTTAATCGATTGCAAACATTTATGCTCAGAACTGTTTGAATCATATTCATAACTGGATGAGTCACAAGAAAGCATCTTCTCCGAATCTGAAGCCATTGTCTTGGCGTGACGTCACGAATTAGGGGCGGGACTTTCTGAAAATCCCCAATTCGCAGCTCAATTTGTTGCAGTTTTAGCACACTTAGTCATTTTTATTGGTGTTTTGCATTTCACTAAAAATATCAGCCTGCGTGTTTTGGGTATTTTCGATGCTATAAAACGTTTTTCTGATGTCAGTTCGGAAACAAAAAAATGGTGTCGGTTGTCATTTAAAAAAAAGTTGACATGGTTTGAAAGTTGTAAAGGTTAACAACATCACGACGTACACGAGCTTGGCTTTAATTAAGAGCGCACCCAATTAACCCTCAGCCAATCGGATGCCGCCAGGCCAGGCGCACCGCTCACCTCCGCAATATCGCACGCTCTCGGCAGAACGCTGATGGTTAATTAATGTCGCCTCCCCGCAGACTCCTGTTGCCAAACTTTGTGACTTTTTACACCGAAAGCGATGTACAGAGGGGGCGGAGTAACAGTCCGCGTTATAGAAGAAACTTTTTCCTTCAAATTGATCGGAAGATCTTGCTCAGTTGGTAAAATATTACGACAACAACGATGTTTTCAATGATAACCAAGATTAAAAAAAACATGTTTTCTAATTCTCCATAGTAATTTTTTTCTTGTAAAGTGACCAAGAAATCTTGGAGCGCTAAAGACGCAGTGTCCAGCAAAATAAATAAATAAATAAACGTCAGACATTTTGACGCGACGTTGTTTCTCTGCGGACTCTGAGATAAAAGACACACTGAGCTATGTTAAGAATTGTGTTCACGTACGTGTTTTGACCAAATCTCACCACGCAATGTGCGTAAAAATAACAAACAAATAAATTGTGATAGAAATTGTTAAATAAATACTTTAATAATACACCGCAGTACATATTGAGAGCGCATTGAGAATATTTCATTGATTTTTATGGGCTTATGGAACGACTAAAGCGCAGTTTAAAAAACTGTGCGTCAAACTGGACGAAATCTAACAAATCACAGAAAGGGAGAACAACGAGCATTAACCATTTTATTTTTCTTGTTTTGAGTAAAGCCAAAAGAAACCTGTTCAAATTGCACATGAAAAAATGGGTGTGTCCGAGAGAGACCTTCTTATTCCCAAACACCTATTCAATACTTCACAAGCAGAATTGAAGACGTACTTCCAAATGATACAGGCTTGATCAATGCACACAGAAAAACAAATAATAATAAATAAATAAAGAAACTCGCACGTCTATCTGTGGCTTGCAAAACCCCGTGAACATCATCGATGCAGATTCCTTAATGCGTTTGCATAAAAAATTTCCTAGCTGGGTTTCCTTTTGATTTGCAATCGCAGCCGGTATCACGGGAAAAAGATTTTAATTTGTCAACAAAAAAAAAACAGGATGCATTCAAAAAAAAAAAAAAAAAAAAATCCACCAAACTCACTTTCTATGGTCAAAATTGTCGGATACCAGACAAACTGCGCCCATCCCCCCCAAAAAAAAAAGGGTCATGTTAGCTGCTTGTAAGCAACGAAGCAAAAGTACAAATGTGATTTTCCACTCGCTTTATTTGGTTTTGGTGGAAATCATATACAGTGATGCCTCGGTTTACGAACCCCTTGGCTTACAAACTTTTTGGTTTATGAATGTTAAATTTCTGAACATTTTACCTTGGCATACAAACTATTTTTTGGGAGCTGCAGCAATGAGCGATGTGTTGTTCGCGAACAAGCCCGTTCTCCTCAAATAAAATGGCAGCCGGCTTGTTTTGGTCCTCTATTCCCCACCCCCTGTCGTCGATTAAAGCCACGTGATTGGTCAAGAACGCAGCAGCGAGGGAGGGGGGGGTTTATAGACAGAGAGCCAGTGAAGCCATTCTCCAAAAAAGAAAATGGCTGCCGACATTTTTTTTGTCCTATACTCCACGCCCCCAGTCGTCGGTTAAAGCCACGTGATTGGTCAAAAACGTTGCAGTGAGGTGGTTTAAAAATTAAAGAGACAGGCAGAAGACAGAGAGTGACAAAATGGATAGAAAACAGTGAAATATGGACGTGTTTCAACTTTGATAGGCTAAAATTCCCATCAATCAGGCTCCACAAATAACCCGCACTAGCCATCAGTTCAATTTGAAATGAAAAGACAAACAAGGTAAGCAGCTATTCATGATGTTTCTAGTGTGTCTGCTTGCATCTGTTGCTGTTGCAATATCACAACTTCCAAGATGTACAGCCCAGAGCTCCTTGACACACTTTATGTAAAAAGGTATCCATTGCATCAAGCCATCAACGACCATCACAAATATAAATAAAATGAATTTATTCTAGAGTACAGTTTATTTCTTTAATTATAATACCATAGCACATTTATTATACATGAAATAAGGTATATTTTGTGTAGTTTTAAGGCTTAGAAAATTAGAAAGGACAAAATTATGTTTTATGGGGACCTGGGAACGGATTATTCTCATTTTAATGGTTTCCTATGGGAAATTAATGTTTGGGATACACACTTTTCGCCTTACACACTCTGTCTGGGAACCAATTAAGTTCGTAAGCGAAGGTATCACCGTATTTCCTATTTCATTTGAGATGATTTTTTTCCGAGGCCCCGGGGGCGGAGGTAGATCCCCGGACCCCAAGGAAACAAGACAGAACCAAAAACTGAAGCCATTGAGGGTCCAGGAAATGGACTCTCAATGGACAATGTAGTGTTGAGTGATGGCTAGCAATCAATTTTTGTTTTTTTATATCAATAAGATCCGATACAGTAAGCAGGACATAGACTGAGCCCAACAAAAATTAAAGACTTTGAGTTACAGGGGTACACGAGTTACAGTTTCAAGACGTATAATATATATATATTTTTTTAAATTCTTATTAACTCATTCACTGCCAGACAATGTGCAAAAATGTGTCCACTCCAGTGCCAGGGTTTTTGTCATTTTCACTCAAATTCCAGGACACGCATAATATTGAGTTTTAGGACTACATTAAAGGACAACCGACGTCCCCGGACACGTTGTGTCCATAATTTGTAAAATCACTTCAAATGACTTCTACTGAGCGTATTTTAATAAGATCCCACCGCATATAGCTATATTTTACGTTTTAAGACTCATGCTGAATATTCAGGAAGTCTTGTTTTTGAGTTGGTGACGACTCCGTATGTGACGTCACGAAAGGACCACCCACTGACCGTGAAAAGGACGCATTGTCGCATTGTCCTTCCATCACGTCAATGTATTTTGCTGTAGTTGTTTGGTCTGGGGACATCGTGTTGCACCCAAAAGCCGCCAGAGGGCGTCCAAGCGCCATTTAAGAATTTATCAGCCTGTGGAAACGGAGGTGGCCACAGGATGTCGCCATTTTGTGCCTCTTTTTTTTGTGAGAGATTGTCCCCCAATGTTGCCTCAAAATGGTCCAAATAAATTATTTAATCGATTGCAAACATGTATGCTTTGCTCTTCAGAACTATTTGAATCATATTCATAACTGGATGTGTAACAAGAAAGCATATTCTCCGAATCTGAAGCCATTGTTTTGATTCACAAGCAATGCAAGACGTCTTTGCCAGAGGTCTGACCAGCGCTTGAACGGCACCCCCCGCCCCATGCAACTAAAAACAAAACCTGAACAAATCCGGGAATAGCGCTCCACGTTATGCTTTTCAATTCCCAAATAAATTCGGGAATGGCAGTGAATGAGCTAATATATTTTCATATCACAGTCACATTCATGAGAAGCTTTGTTTAGAAGCAAAGAAAGTGCAACACACGTTCTGGCAAAGAGTTGCGGCCACAAAGCAAAAGTCGTTGATTGTGACGCAACGTCGGAGCCAGCGCAAACCGACACAAGCCGACACAGCACGGAGCCCTGAAGTGATCGGACCGTACACATCAGATATCTCAAAACAGGAATTATTCATATATTGCAGGGGAGCAGTGGGGAGGGGTTCTGTACAACGGTAATTATTTGCAACGGAGGTCAGCGGGTTGTTCTCGGTTCCCAGTGGAACTTAATTCCGCAAGTTTTTTTTGGGGGGGTGATTATTCAACGATGGTACATTCATTAAATATGACAACATGTTATACTACTGTTCCCTGCATGATTTGGATGGATGGATTAATGGAGACATTCCAGCATTTAAACGTCGCCCAAATGGCCTAAATCAGTGATTCCCAACCTTGATTGAGCCAGGGCACGCATTTTGAAAAAAAAAAAGAAAAAAAAAACAGCCAACAGAAATGTCCCAAAAAGTGTCGACAATATGTCAATGATATATTTTCTGCCGTATAACATTTATCAAGATGATCTGTTCTATCAATTACAAGTCAAGAGCTTCGATAGATGATCGACGATGGGAAGATTTGTTCCAAATCAATCATTCTCTGGCCAATTTTGTGAAATATGAACATTTCCCGCCAGACCCTGAAAGACATCTCTCTAACATCCCTCGGCACATGCTGGTTGGGAACCACCGTCTTAAACAAGACATCCGTTGCGGGTGCTCGTCCAACCCGGTCTTCCATCTGAGGTGAATAAGATATTTGAGCAATGGACAGATGACTCAAGATGTAGTCTCAGCCGAATGGCAATCAGGAGCCGGTTCTTTACTGAGACGGACTAATTCCTGGGACAAAACCTCCATGTCCTAGAATAGAAGACAGACGGACCAAAATGTCTTGTTTTTCATCTGTTGGGAGGAGCGCGGGCGTGGGGGTGATGAAAAACTCTCCATAGCAGATGAGGAGGGGGCTGGGTGTGTCGTCCAGGAAATGGACTCGAAACCACAGTGATTTTTTTTTAACCACCTCAAAAACACTTAGCAGCTCTCCAAGTACAGTACCGTCATAATGATCAACATTAAAATAAAAAAGAGAGTCGGCCTGAAGCACAGGTGTCAAAGTCAAGGCCCGCGGGCCAAATCCGGCCCGCCACATCATTTTTTTCGGCCCGCGAAAGCAAATCAAACTTGTTAAATTCCATGATGATTGCTAAAATCTGAGCCAAATTGTCATATTTTTGGATGTCAACCACAATAAAAGTCATTATTCTTGGAGTTATTTATTAATTTGCTGTGTGCTCTATATGTAATATTTGAAGGGATTTAAACATTCTAATGGGTTCCCCAAATTCATAACGGCCCTCGAGAGGCAAAAAATGACTTTGACACCCCTGGCCTAAAGGGTCAGAAACATGAGAGCTTATTCCTGAGCACTTTAATATTATTATTTGCCACCATAGAGTTCAAAAGGAATGATTTGCAAAACATCTTTGACCTACGTTGAATAATAAATGCCATATAAATCGGGACACTGTGTTTGGACGAGCAATGCATCGAACATATTATATCAAGAATAATATATCAAAAATAACTTTGGTTATTCTTAGAAAAAGAGAAAGTACAGTTAAAATTAAAACATAATCTAAGTGAAAAGTAAAAATATCTACCGTCCTGTGTTAAAAATAAATAAATAAATGAAGAGATAAATAAATAAGCTGTAATTATCGTACCATTATGTGTGGAGATATAATGAAGACTGCCCAAAGGAAATAGAAATACACATTGAAGAATGATTAAAAAGTGTCACACGTAAATAAAAAAAAATCTTCAAAGAGACAATGTTGTTAAAGGACAACCGACGCCCTTAGAAAAGTTGTGTCCATAATTTGTCAAATCACTTCAAATGACTTCTACTGAGCGTATTTTACAAAGATTCCACGGCATATAGCTACATTTTACGTTTTAAGACTCGCGCCGAATATTCATGAAGTCGTGTTTTTGAGTTGGTGATGATTTCTGACGTTACGTCACGGAGGGAACGCCCCTGACCGAGAAAGCGACACACAATGCATTTTGCTGTACTTTGTTTGGTCTGAAAACTTCGTGTTGATCCGTGTTAATGGCAAAATTAGAAGGAAAACACAAATAACGTGATGGTGAATCGTTGTGTTTGCACCAAGACAGCTATTTGATATTCACAGACACAAATTCCCAGCAGACAAATCTGCCAATTTCCAACGGAGCTTGGGCGCCATCTTCTGCATTTTTTGGGTGCTG
This sequence comes from Hippocampus bargibanti, assembly GCF_051943395.1. Taxonomy (NCBI): domain Eukaryota; kingdom Metazoa; phylum Chordata; class Actinopteri; order Syngnathiformes; family Syngnathidae; genus Hippocampus; species Hippocampus bargibanti. The sequence goes on from NC_142734.1 coordinate 27,494,226, forward strand.
CATTGCTGTCATTGACGGCTTGAATTGATCTGGGAGGACTCCTTTAATCGATTGCAAACATTTCTGCTTTCCTCTTCAGAACTACTTGAATCATATTCATAACTGGATGAGTAACAAGAAAGCATCTTCTCCGAATCTGAAGCCATTGTTTTGATTCTCGAGCAAGGCAAGACATCTTGGCGTGACGTCACGAACAAGGGGGCGGGACCTTCGGAAACTGAAACTTTCTGAGGTCATTTTGAAGTAGTTTTGGGACACTTTAAGTCATTTTTATTGGTGTTCTTCATTTGACTAAAAATATCAGCCTGCGTGTTTTGGGTATTTTAGATGCTATAAAACGTTTTTCTGATGTCAGTTAGGAAACAAAAAAATGATGTCGGTTGTCCTTTAAAGTTAAATACAACTGAACTGTCCTGTTCTTGAAAAGTAAAATGGAAGTCATGACTGCACCTAATGACAATCATCTTTTCCTTTCAGCTTTTCCCTTCAGGGGGTCGCCACAGCGAATCAGTAACCTCCATCTTCAGAGGTATGATACGCATGTTTGTTTTGGCCAAGCTTTTCCGTCGGATGCCCTTCCTGACACAACCCTCTGTATTTATCCGGGCTTGGGACCGGCACAAGAAGACTTATGTCCCTTTGTGGCTACAGAACAAGCAACTCGCTCAGTAAAAGTCTTGTGATGACCGATTAGCACATCGCCCTCACAGTGCGTATCTCAAAATAGATAAATAAAATGAAGATTACACAGTTAGATCAGTCAGTTTATATAAAAAAAAAAATCAGGTGAATCAGAGAAAATGTATTAAGATAAATGAAAATTGTACCTAATTTAATGTTTTAAAACAGTTTCAGAATATTGATGGCAAGTGTAGTTCATAGATGAAAATCACCTGACCTATATAATATGAGTTAAAAACCAGGAGGTTCACAAGAGCACAGAGTTCAAAATGCTAACATTAGGAAATTGAATATGGAAATTGTCTGCGCAAGCACGTGTTGGGTTTTACCTTGTGAAGGTGCATGTTCTTAGTCAGCTGCTCCTCCAGCATATTCTGCAGCTTCTTGTTCATCTCACGGAGGTTCTCGTCCCCGGATTTGACAAGGTCCCTCAAGACGGAACTCAGACCTCCTCGGTCAACCTGAGCCGCTCCGTGAGCGCCCACCGCTCCACCTGAAACGTCTGGGTGCACCGGTGAAAGAGGAGACGCAAACAGGTAAAAGAAAAAACATATTGTTTTTTTAGAAGATATTTTTAAACAATTCAATTGTTACTTGGTTTACTGCAAATAAATAAAGAACAAATAATTTTTTTTTTTTATTAGTATTCATAATTAATTTTTAGTGCTTTAAAAAAATACAATAAATAAATAAATATTAACAAATAATATTACAAAAATTAATGCATTTAAATAGACTTTTTGCAATGCTTGGTTGACTTTTAATAAATAAAATTAAATTAATATAGTGGTTTCAACAGTGACATTTTAAGTCTTTATCTGTATGATTTTTTTGCACAATTTAAACGGTGACTTCATTTACAGCGAACAACAAAATTAGATCATTAAATTATTCTTTTTGTTATTTTACACCATTCATAATTAATTGAAGTGGTGAATTAAATTATGGAAAATAATACAAACACAATTCCATACTACCATAGAATTTTAAAAATAAATACATAAATCAATAGATAGATAGATAAATAAGTACAAACATAAATGTCTAGAAATGAATAAATAGATATGAATGCAATTAAATAGTCTCTTTAATGCTTGGTTGACATTTAATAAATAAAACAAAATTAATATGTTGGTTTCTACAAAGACATTTTTTTAATTATTATTTTTATTTATTTTATGATGTATATTTTTATGCATAATAATTGGTTGATGAATAGTGAAACAAAAAGGAAGTCAATCATCCTTTTTTCATTCGGCAAATCATCTGTTTGATTTGTTGAATTTAGGTGAGCTGTTAATCAATCTTAGAAAAGTTAATAAAATATAATAATTGGAAATAAACAATGTTTTGAAATAAATTAATTGACACTATTACAACAATTTGATTTAATTTTGCTATTTGGGAAAAACAGAACAATAGTTATTTGGTTTAGTGATCGTGTTCATTTTGATTCATGAGGAACGAATCGTAAAGCGAATTATTTTCCGTCTGCATTTGAAGCGAGATTGTCTGTGTGTTGGCCTGCGCTCACCTATGCGGCTGTCCATGACGTAAGTCTCGATAATGGCGCTCTTCCTGCAGATGTCCTCCGCCATGGACGAGCAGCTCACCTCCAAATGTTTCACCTGTCAATATTACGGCGGTGGGCGGTCACGTGACAGGGCCAGCGTCCAACGAGATGAGGCCAGGTCCGTTTTGCTCAAAACGGCGGCGAAACCAGCGATCAGTGGAACGGACCTTCTCCTCCAGCATCCATTTCTCCTGCTGGACCTCAGCGAGCCTCTGGAAGAGTTCACCCAGTTCGTCGTCGGACAGCTCGGCGGCACGCTGACACTGAGGACTTCCTCCTCCCGACTGGCGACAACGACAGAGGGAATAAATTATGCCCGTGGATCCCGTTGCTCGCCAATCGCCAGTCAGTTTCACCGCCATCCACCTTGCTCTGACTGCCGCCTTGGTTCTCCTTCATCACGTCTCGGTAGGAGAAGGACGAGACCGATGACGAGTCTCCCGTCTGCTGGGTGCGACTGGGGCTGTTGATCTCAGACAAGACCAGCTCCTCCAGACCTGCGGGAAGAAGAAGTGGCTTTTTTGTCAAAATAGCAACGTTAGATTGTCGTTGGCGTCTATCTAAACCAGTGGTCTCAAACACGCGGCCCGCGGGCCAAATGCGGCCCCCGAAAGAATATTTTGCGGCCCGCCTTGATATGAAAGATTAATGTTAGTGCGGCCCGCATGATTGATATGAATGAAACTTGTGTGTGGAGCTGAACAGGTAGGCAATAGAAGCCATGTTTTGGACAGTTCATGTTCAATATTTTATTTATGTTAAGAAAGTTAAAGGTTAAAGAACTGTGAATACAGACATTTGAAACTTTATTATAATAATTAGTTTTCCTGTGTTTTTTTTCAGTCGTCTGTATCTGCCTTATGATATTATAATCATTTGATTTATTTATTGCTGGTTAATTTATTTTTTATTCATTTTTTTATTTATTCATTTAATTCATTTTTTTGTATGATAAAAATACAGATTTTGACAACATTGGAATGTTTTATCTGTGCTTTTCTTGTGGAAATCCTGATGCGGCCCAGCCTCACCCAGACTCTGCCTCCAGCGGCCCCCGGGTCAATTAAGTTTAAGACCCCTGATCTAAATGCTCCGGGTGGGCTTCAGAGAGCAAAAGGCCGCTTCTCTGCCCAACTCTAAAAATTGTCATGTTTACTCTATGGGGCCGTAAAAAGTGACATTTTCACTTACCGCGCGAATGGAGGTGGCTTTATTTGCGTTCCTCTCTTTTGGTTCTTGATCGACTGGGTGGGAATTGCATTGACATCAAAATGCCACGATGTGATGAGATGTGCTTTTTTTTCCTCCCTTGAGCACACACATGTTGCACTATTTTGTAATTACAGTAGCTCTGATACTTTTTGTTCTTCTACTTTCTTCCTTTTGTAACTTTGCTGGTGTAAATTGGGAATTTGTCCATTGTGAGACAGAGTCATTACATTCTTCAGGAAAGGAGGATAGCAGTGAGCCGCCATCTTGAAAACATGGCAGAAAGTGCACAAAATGTGCCACAATCCAGAAATAAGCGCATTTTCAAGCAAAGGTTTTTTAAAAATTGGCCATTAGGTGACATTGCAGACGCCAGGGGCCGTCTGTACTCTCAAGTCAATACACAAAGGCCGCTTCAGTGCCTCCTTCCTTCCAATGAATATTACATTTTGAAAAATAGGGCTATTTTGGATGAAGACACACCCCTTTACAACCAAGACACGCCCTTTTAAAGGTACACACATCCATTTTACCACACAAAGATCCCTTGCACCTTTCACAACAGAAATGCCCCCGTTTGAAGAGGAAGGGGTCCCTCTGATTACAAGCTGACAACTGTTTGCACATTCGTCTCTGTTAAGTCAAACAGAAAAAAATAAAATTACAGTCAAACCTGGGTTCAATCAATGTCTGCTTTTTTTAATCATGATTAAATAATACAAACACGCCTGCTCACAATGGAACGCTACACTAGGATAACGCATCTGGCTCAATGAGATGCGACACAAGGAAGTGACATATTAGGAAGCGGAGGGGGGTCGTGTGGCACACTAATTGTTTGGTCGAAAAACCGAATTGGTTCAAGAACAGAGATTTCGTTAAAAAAAGCGAGGTTTAGCTGTACAAAAAAAAAAAACGACTGTTAGAATTTAATTCTTCTAAGAATAGAAATCAGCATCGGCCATCTTGGTTGGGCACACGACCAACTTCAGATTTCTGATTGTCAGCTTTATCCTATGTCCAGAAATGCTCTTTAAATATTTAACTGTCCTTATAGATTATACATCGTACTCTTTGTGTGTGTATGTGTTTGTAGTAGAGGGAATCAAAGCGCTGGATGAAATATTTAGGAGAAGGTTACAGAGTGAGGACCAGAAGCTCCTGATGAGTTGACATAATCCTGCTGAGCTTTTGGATTCTTTCTTAACTCAAGAAACAGACACACACACAAACTTCACAAAGTGTACCTGGCCAAGTCCAGAATTCTCACTCAAGAGGGCTCTAATAAAAAAAATAGTTTGAAAGGTTAATTCTCAATTAGGAGGACATGACTGTCATCACAGTATCCACCTCCAAAAGAACCTGAACGGAAAGTTGGAGATTTGGGTCTTGTTTTGGGCAAAAGCTTGTTTTTTTTGTCTGCAGCCATCAGACAACGTTGGCGCAGCACGGCGATGTTTGGACATCCTTTCAAGGATTTGTTGTGGAAAAAAGAGGTGTGGGCGGTAGTTCGCTTTTTGGTTTTTTTTTAAGCGATTGCAAGGTGCTTAGAGTTGTACCTGTTCTGCTCTTGCTGTTAGTTAGGATTTCTTGAAGTCTCTCTTGCAATTTGTCTGCTCGCTTCCTTTCCAGCTGCAACTGCCTCTTTAAGTCCTTCAACTAGAAAGGTGCGCACGCACGCACACACACACACACACACACACACACACACACACACACACTAAAATAAATCGGCAAATATTGACTTTTTTTGCTATGGCAAAATAGAGACAAAAATTCCACCTGGCAAAGTCATTTTAAGAGATTATTGAAATGAAATGCCATTTTATATATATTTTGGCCTTACAATGTTCAGAAATAAACTAATTTTGTTTGTTTTTCTTTAGACACTAAATACAAAAACAAGCAAAAAGGACTAAATTTACAATCATTGTGCCAAAAACGGATAATTATGGCAAATCTGAGAAAAAAATCCACCCTGCAAAGTAATTTTAAGAGATTACGAAAATGAAACGCTGTTTTATATATATATATATATATATATATATATATATATATATATATATATATATATATATATATATATATATATATATATATATATATATATATATATATATATATACGTGTATATATATTGGCCTTAAAATTTTTAGATATTTTTTTAAACACTAAATACAAAAACAAGCAAAAAAAACGCAACATTTTCTATTTCTGATCATTGTGCCCAAAATGGAAAATTGTGGCGAAATTGAGAAAAAAATTCTCCCTGACAAAGTAATTTTAAGAGATTATTAAATGCTGTTTTATATAAATTTAAGTCTTAGCATTTTCAAAAATGAGCAAAAAAAAAAGCCAAATTTTCAATTTCTTTTCATTGTTCCAAGAATCTGAAAATTATGGCAAAATTGGAAAAAAAACGTAAAGTAATTTTAAGAGATTATTGAAACGAAATGCTGTTTTATTTATCCTAGTATGCACTGTGCACTACTTATTCTACTTAGTGTGGGGGTGGGGGGGTGGAGTCGGTGGCTACTGACAGTAGTTGTGAGACCTGTTGTGGCTCAATATGACTTCACATATAAGGCGCAGGGTCACCTTTAGAAGAAAATGAAAGATTATGGGTGCGCCTTTTACACTGGAAAATACAGTAACCTGCAGTACCTCCATAACGTATTCCCAGCATTTCACTTTTTTTTTCCACACAGCCCAATACCGCATTCCCAAAACACACTAAATCCTTCATTCGGTGCGATTGTGAGTGTGAATCGGTGTTTGTTTACGTGTGGAATTTAAAGGGATAAAAACAAACCAAAAAAAATGCATGTACTCAATTTTGCTCTAAGCCTGTTACAACAAAAGGCAGGAAAAATAGTGAAGCGCATCATCTCAGTCCAAACAAAAGGATGTGCCTTTTTTTTCCTCTGTGGTGACGCTTTTGGCTGTCTCTCATCCGTCTTATCACACGCACGAGCGCGTGCATGTTAACTCTTACACAAAGAAAGGCTCACCGCTGCGCTTCCTTTCTTCTCTAAAATTCGCTGCCCATCCACGGTGTCTTTGATTTCCTGCGGAAACGCAAGACGATGTCTCGGGTAAACGGTTTTATTTAGACAGATTTGGCACGGTATTGCCCGAATGTTTCAAGATACAACAATAAAGTGATAATGAATACACTGACCTGCTTGAGTTTGACGATGGCGCCATAGTGTTCATCTCGCTGATTCTGGATTTCCACCAGCTGCCCGTGGACCACTTCCGCCTCTGCCTGCTTCGCCTGAGATGAGCACGCATGACAACAAGCAGCTCTCAATGTCGGGAAACAGGGTTTGTCCTTCTTCCTGATTTGCATAACCGGTGCATTTGCGTCAATGCGCCATGCATTTTCGAACCCGGGGACACCCTGAACAGGTTGCTAGCCCATCCCAAGGGGAGACATAAGTCGAGCATCAACCGTCCACGATTACAATCACGTCAGGGGACAATTTAGAACGTTTTTTTAACTCGTCGTGCATGTTTTTGGAATATGATGAAATCGGAATACTTGCAGAAAACCAACGCAGGCCAAGAAGAACCTCGAATAATTGTATTTGACACTTTTTAAAGAGAGGGGGAAAAAAGAGAATATTCTACACCTAAAATCTAAAAAAAAATATTTTTAAGTTTCGACACTGAAGCTTGCTAGATAGCAACATACCTGGAGAAAACCCACACAAGCACGGGGGAGGACATGCAAACTTCAAAAAGAAAGGCCGGAGCCGGGATCGAATGCCCAAAATATTTCATTCATAATTGAAATCATAGATCATATTACATCATGCATATAAAAACTTTAGTGATTTACCTATTACAGGCACTGCACACACACACACACATACCCACACATGCGCGCGTGCACACACACACACACACACACACACACACACACGCACACACAAACGCACACACACACGCGCACACACACACACACACACACACACACACACACACACACACACACACACACACACACACACACACACACACACACACACACACACACACACACACACACACACACACACACACACACACACACACACACACACACACACACACACACACACAGTCCCATTCTACCTGTAGATCAAGTATGTGTTGGTCCTGTAGAGTTTTGATCCCCTCCCGATGGTCCAGCGTCAACTTGTCCGTGTTTTGCTGCTCGCACGCACGCACACAGTGACAAGAAACGTCAGTTTATATCACACGAGAGAAGGTCTCAACACACACACACAAAATATTTTTTTATGTAAATGAGGTCATTAGATGTTGTGCCTCTTGGACTCAATTCTGATTGATCACATCGACCAGCTGTGTTTATAGATGGTTGCTATGGAAACCTGTTGAGATAAGTCAAACTGTCCGTGTAGCTCAAGGAAAAATGACTTAACAAATGTTTTAGATTGTTTAACATCATGAAATTAAGCAAAAATTAAGCAAGCCAAATGCTTTTTAAAAGAATGAAGCTGTTTTGGTTCATATGAAACATGCAGATCAAAATTGAACGGACATTGAAAATTCAATATTCATTTAACTTCCTTTTTGTTCACATTTTCCTGAACATTCTTGTTACAATATAAAGATATATATTTTTATTCTTTTGTTGATTGTTGCCATTTTAGAAAAAAAATAATTGAAATTTACTATTGTAGATTTTTTTATTTAGAAAATAGCCATTTTAGAATTGTTTTTAAATTTAGAAAATCGACATTTTACAATAAAATAATTTAATTGCCATTTTCAAAATTGGGGGGGCTCATCCTGAGACTATAAAGTTTCCTTGACAGTAAATGAAATGTATTATTATCATCATTAAGTCAAATATACTACAGTAAAGTCTCGTTATATCGATATCGGATATATCGATAGTCCCGGTTATATCGATACTATTTCTATGCACGCACGGAGAAAATTACATGCAAACAGGATCGGATATATCGATAGTCCCGGTTATATCGATATTTTTTCGGACTCCCTTGAATATCGATATAACGAGACTTTACTGTAATTTGCTCTAATTGCGCCTCTAGATGACAGCACTTGGCAGACGCAAATAACAGCGCAACTGACCAATGTCTTCATTCTACATGTGGGCCAGACGTGATTGATTTTATCATAAATAGAAATTTTGATGCGTATTGCGATTTGTGCTATATCAATGCATTTGCCTAACCGGCGTTGACGTGAGCTACGCTTTACAAGAATTTCTGCGTGACTGTGTTTGTATTTGACTGGTCTGTCTCTTTTCTCAATTCAATCTCCGCCCCATACCCACCTGGGCCTCGTCGAGCCGGCGTTCAAACCATCCTTTGGTTTCTTCCATGGACTGCAGCTGACTGTGGAGTTCTTGTACTTTGGCTTGAAGGTTCTCCAGCTCTTTGCTGCGAGCCTGAAGCAGCAAAAGATTGCACTGTAATCCCCCTTAAATCTTGTCATTCTTCTTCTAGTTCACCTTTTCGTCTCGGAGCTGTTGCCGGATGTCCTCCTCTGAGCGATTTTTCTCCTCGTGAAGACCTCGGAGTTCCTTCTCATAGCGGGCCCTCACGCCGAGGACCTGCAGGAGCGAAGAGTGAGGAAACAGAATGGGAAGAAATAAGCCAAAACTTCTTTTGTAAAATCTATGACAATGAAAAGCATTGCGGAGGAGAGTTTCCGAGTCTCGAGGGCACTCCTGGAGGAAACGTGATGGGGACTGCAGAGCTCTCACCTCCTTCTCCTGCTTTAGTTTGAGGTCTGACAGCGCCTCCTTGTGGTTGGACGTCTCCTGGTTTAGCTGAATGGCCATCGTATCTAACATGGCCTTCCTTTTCTCTGCCGTCTATATGCAATCATCCATCACAGAGAGATACACACACACACACACACACACACACACATACACAAAACAGCTGGTGTTTCGAGTGTTGTCATGAAAGGAATAGTCCAACTCTTTGTCTACATACTTTTGTTTTACAATACGTCTGTGTAAAATCTCAGTCGTACAAGAGTGGTCCATCGATGAAAAGGATGACTGAAGAAACCTTTTTACCTTTGTTTTACAGTGTATTTTGTTTATAATCCATAATAGCTTGTGGACCAAATCCGCCCATCGCCAATATTCACTGAGTGAGTATGTACAGCACAAGTGCAACGGTAGGTGTGGTCGATCGACAAAGCACATACATTTGTATTTACAGTAAAGTCTCGTTATATCGATATCGGATATATCGATAGTCCCGGTTATATCGATACTATTTCTATGCACGCACGGAGAAAATTACATGCAAACAGGGTCGGATATATCGATAGTCCCGGTTATATCGATATTTTTTCGGACTCCCTTGAATATCGATATAACGAGACTTTACTGTATTTATTTATTTATTTATTGTTTCACATTTACTATGTATTATTTTTATTAGTATCATTTGTTTATTTATTTTATGTATGTATTTATGTAATGTATTTATTTGGATTGGATTGGATATGCCTTTATTAGTCTCACAGTGGAGAAATTTACATTTCACTTTTCATTTGGTTGATGTATTTATGTATTTATTTATAGTTTCTTATGTACTAAGTATTATTTTTAATTTGTATTATTTGTTTATTTATTTTATGTATGTATTTATTTGTAGAGTGAACGCTGGCGCGAATGGCTGCCGCTGCTCACCCACACGAAAAAAAAATCTTGTGACTAACGTGTCCTTTAGTTTTCAAAGGCGCTTAGAAATTAAATGTATTATTATTTATTTATGTTATGTATTTGTTTGTTTTCTTTATTCATGTATTTATTTATTTATTTATTTATTCATATGTTGAATTATTTATTTAAGTATTTATTTGTATATTTAGTTATATACTGTATTTGTGTTTGTTTTTTATTCATAAATTTGTGTTTATGTATTTATTTGTGTATTGGTTTATCCATGTACCTATTATTTTTTTATCAATCCAATTATTTGTTTATCTGTTTGACACGCCTTCTGTTCAACAGTTGACACGCCGCCTGGTGACCCGTCTGACTTATGTGCTTGAGCGTGTGCATGTGTCTGTGTGTGTATACCTTCTTGCTCTCTTCCAGCTCCCTCAGCAGCTTCTCCTTTTCTTGTCCTTCTTCTGTTAATTGCTCCAGCAACTTCCTGTTTGCAAAATTTGACTCCTGCAGGCGGGACAGTCAAGGAAGGAGAGAAAGTCTGTATTCATTTAGTTGCAAGAAAACGTTATGTGCGCGCTCTGAAATGCGTTACATTTCTAAAATTAAAATTTCTAAAAAAAAAAGCAAAAATAACCAATAACAAAAACGGTAATGGCATCGGCGGTTCCTTTCATCATTTTGCTGCTGTGAAATGTCAATTTCTCCACTGTGAGACTAATAAAGGCAAATCCAAAGTCTATTGAAGGCCTATGTCACCTGCAGCTGGGAATCAAGATCATCCCTCTGGGCCAGAAGTTTCTCCTTCTCCGCTCGACTCTGCTGCAGTTCGGCCGCCTGCGCCTCCTGCTGCTCTCGCAGCAAGTTGACCTCCTGCATTTTGCTCGTTTGAATCTGCAATCAACGGTTAAACCGGTTTCAGAGATTTTTACCGTTGCGCAGAAGAAGAACTTCAGGAATGGAACAGAGCTTGAAGATGGGAACATGCAAAACGCCGGTGAGATCTTGGCGTGTATTTTTATCTCGTATTTTTCAAGGGCTGGGCGCTTATTATTTATTTGTTTTTCTGAGTTTCTTCTTGCTGTTTACCTGTTCTAGAGCGGCTAAGTTAGTTCTCAGAGCATCGTTCTCCTGCAGGATGTTGTCCACCTGCTCCTGACTCACTGCGCTCTGACTTGCTACCTGCAGTGTCGGCGCATCACCAGAATAGAGTAACAAAGGCAGAGCAAGTGAGTGGGAGTTGGGGGGGGACAGAAAAAACACCCAATAAAGGTGGGCTGACCTGATCTTTGAGAGCGTTCACAGCCAGCTGATGTTCTTTGTCACTGGACTGAAACTTCTCCCTCAACTCTGTTGTCACCTGCCGCGGAGGACAAACAACTTGCGTGACCTTTCGCATCGCCAGGATAACAACATGGCCGGGTTGACGGTTAGACATTGCCCTCGCACCTGATTGGCTGCTGCCAAATCCGACTGAAGCTTCTGCATTCGAATGTTCATCAACTTGAGCTCCTCCTCGTGCCTCTGGTTGATCTCTTCAATCTTTGTCCTGCAGATATTTTTTTGCCAAATGTTAAACCGTGGACATGTTTTGGAGTGGTCACAATGATGCGTTGCTCTGACCTGCTGTCATTGTACAAGACTTCCTTCTCTGCCTGAAGACGCTGGAAACTGCAACAAATGACAAACATTGGAAAGAATCACTACCCCCCATGAGTGCAGTTTAGTTTGATAATGTGTCCGTTGTATGCACCACATACATAGACCAGCACACTATTTGGCAAGTCAAATTTGGTGACTTGGTTATGAAGCACCGCCCCCAACGCCAGTAATACACGCCATAATCCATGCATTTTTTTAACCTCAAGCACCCAACAAATACCCACTCCATAGCTGCCCCCACCCCCAAAATTGAAACCCACATCAGTCATTGGCTCAAAAGCGACAAATACGTCTCACCTCTCTTGTTTCTTCCTGAACTTGTCCGACAGCTGAAAGACAAACGTTACGTCAGTCCAGGAACCGTCAAGACTGGTTGAGGCACACCTGAGCATTTACCTTTGACAATTCATCCTGCAGTTTGGCGACCTCGTCCTGTTTGGTCACCTGCACGTCAATTGGATAAAGACTTGAAGTCACATGACAACAGACATCGTCTTTACTCACATGAGGATGAGAACATGACGATGATTGATTTGAGGGGGGGGGGGTCAATTGGTAATGGGAAAATGAAGCTTCGCAAAGCGCTTGTGATATTTTTTTACTCCTCCGGATGGTGCTCTTGGTTTAAATATGAAGGTTTGTGCAAAGAAAATGTCTTCAAAATCCACTGCATCTTTAAACCAATCAGAAGAATCAGAATCAGAATACCTTTATTCGTCCCGCAATGGGGAAATTTGCAAAGAGTGCCATCTAGAGAAGTCACAAACTATAAATGCTTCATGAAGCCTCACTTGCCCATCACTACTGTCAATGGCAGTTGAATGACAGGTAGCGAGCGGTAAGTGTGCGTGTGTACCTCCAGATGGCGCAGTTGCTCCCTCAGCAGCCTCTTCTCCTCCGTCTGGGTGTTCAGGGCGACCTCCAGCTCTGCTCCAAAGCAGTGAGTTATTGGACACAGTGCGGCTGACCAGCCTAGCGCTGAGTGCTTAGCTACAATCTCCTCTACGCTCTTCTCTGACAGGCCTAAAGGGGGATGGGGAGGGCGCCGCACACAGCAGGGGCAGTCTGACAGTTAGTGTGCCAGATATACAATAAAGCATTATCACCATCTCCGAGGTCGGGGATGGAGTGTGTCTGCCTTGTAAAGGCATTGACGGTGGTCACGATTGTGCTGTGGTCAAGCCAAATAACCCGAAATCTTTTTCCGTTATTTAAATGATCGCAACGCGATAACAATCGAGCATCGTGTTTGTCGTCAACTTGAAGCCATAGTGCGGCTTTGTTTTGCCACTGCAGATGACTCTGGTGGCATTTTAGCACACCTGGTGGATTTGAAATCACTACAAGGTTCTAACTACTGTGCAGTCCAACAGCTTTTGGCTATCGTTGAAATACTTCAAAAGGTTCTCACCGTGTAACCGTGTTTTTTCCAGCTGAGTTTGGTTCTGCAAAATGGAAGGAAAAAAAAAATGTCTCCATAGAAACTTAACTCAGACGGCGTCCTTGCCAATCACCTGCTGCCCACTCACACTGCCCATTTCTGTTGCGGACTCCTCGACTTTATCAGAAACGCCGTTGGCACTCGCTGACTGGTCTGGCTGTGAGGTAGCATTTTGGTCACCCTGAGAAAGTGCAGATCTCGGCTGCTCCTGAAGAGCTGGACGGAGAACGACACAAGTCACATGGACCTCCAGAGTCAAAAACATAGCTGAATGTTACTTGAAAGGAGACAGAATATATTTCGGAAGATTTTTGCTAATAAGGCATTTTAGATTTTGTGGAGCATCTAGCTTTAATATTGATTTTATCCGCTCCACTTATTGTAATTTAAAGTCCGCGTACCGTTATTCCTTCTCCAGACCGCCACCCAAGATCCGATTTTTAGCGCATCCAGGTTAAAACCAGACCCCTCATTTGTAGTTTCTATTGTACAGTGACAGAGCACATGAAATTTAAATTTGGGCAGATGGATTGAAGCCACATTCCGCAGATAGTTTGATAGGACATAAAACACGACACGTGTCAAATGACGCCCGCTTTAGCAACCTGTCAGACAAGTCAAGCAAATTCTAAAAATGAAACAAAAATTATGCATTTTAGAAAAAAAATAAATTACTCAAAAAAAAATCCAAAATAAATATTATAACATTTTTTTTTATTTCAATTAATCAACCAATTAATTATTAGTAACTAATGAACAAATTCATTGTTTCTTAGCAAATTAACTAGACGAATAATTAAAAAAATACAATAAGTAGTTAACTCATTCCTTGTTCTGTAGCCACAAGTGGACACAAGCCAGTGTCTTATTGTGCCGGTCCCAAGCCCGGACAAATACACAGGGTTGTGTCAGGATGGCCATCCGACGTAAAAGCCTGGCCAAAACAAACATGCCAATCAAACCTCTGAAGATGGAGGACACTGATTCGCTGTGGCGACCCCTTGAATGGAGAAGCCGAAAGGAAAAGAAGTTAACTCATTCACTGCCAGACGTGCAAAAATGTTTCAACTCCAGTGCCAGGGTTTTTGTCATTGTCACTCAAATTCCAGGACCAACAGATATTGAGTTTTAGGACTACATAAAATTCAGCAGCGTAAGAAACCTTAGAATCTCTTCTTTCATCAGAAAAAAATAGAGTCAATTCCTAAATTATATGGGTCTGGAGTTATATGGGCTTGAAATGAGGATGGCTGTCCAAATTACAATGCAATACATACATATTGATTCATATAGCGCATTAACAACAGCTGAAGCGGTTACAATGCGCTAATATGGAAAAAAGAGAAATGCGGCCCCCTTGTGGAAGTGAAAAACATTGCCAGATGTCTGGCCAGCGCTTAATCGGCACAACAGGAAGAACAACTAAAACCCGAACAAATTCAGGAATGGCGCTCTACGTCATATTTTCAATTCCCAAATAAATTCGGGAACGGCAGTGGATGAGTGAATTATTTAGTTAACTAATTATTTAGTCAGCCGGTAAACAAACAAACAAACAAACAAACAAACAAATAAATAAATAAATAAATAAAGGGTGGACCGGTAGTCAAGTGGTTAGCACGCCGGCTTCACAGTGCAGAGGTCGCCGGTTCGCATCCCGCTCAGGCCTCCCTGTGTGGAGCTTGCATGTTCTCCCCGGGCCCACGTGGGTTCTCTCCGGGTCCTCCGGTTTCCTCCCACACTCCAAAAACATGCATGGCAGGCAGATTGACCACTCCAAATTGTCCTTAGGTGTGAGTGTGAGAGTAACTGTTGTTTGTCTTTTTGTGCCCTGCGATTGGCTGGCAACCAATTCAGGGTGTCCCCCGCCTCGTGCCCGAAAACAGCTGAGATAGGCACCAGCACCCCCGCGACCTTAATGAGGATTAAGCGGTACGAAAGATGGATGGATGG
Organism: Hippocampus bargibanti; assembly: GCF_051943395.1. Lineage (NCBI taxonomy): Eukaryota > Metazoa > Chordata > Actinopteri > Syngnathiformes > Syngnathidae > Hippocampus > Hippocampus bargibanti. Next base: position 27,509,418 of record NC_142734.1, read on the forward strand.
ATAGATGGAAAGGCAGATAGATAGATAGATAGATAGATAGATAGATAGATAGATAGATAGATAGATAGATAGATAGATAGATAGATAGATAGATAGATAGATAGATAGATAGATAGATAGATAGATAGATAGATAGATAGATAGATAGATAGATAGATAGATAGATAGATAGATAGATAGATAGATAGATAGATAGATAGATAGATAGATAGATAGATAGATAAAAACCCTGTTCTGAAAACGAATTTAAACTAATATATATATAAAAACCAACCTTGCACTTTTTTCAGCAGCGTGGCGTTCTCAGCCTGGAGGCGCAGCAGCGCTTCATCAGCAAGACTTGAGGAGGTGCAGGGGCTCGGCCGCGAATCTGCGTCCCCGCCCTCTGCCTTCAGATGCCGGTTTTCTTGTTCCAGTTGCTCGATTTGCATACACAACTGGAAATGACCAGACAACGGGGATGGCAAATCCAGATCCGATCCCATTCATCCGTTTGAAGTCGACTCGGGCGCTACCTTGGAAAGTTCGGCCATGAGCGTGCTGTTCTGCAGTCGAAAATCTTCTTCCTGACTGTGAAGTTTCCCCTGAAGCATCTCATTCTCGCTCAACAGCGCTTCCACTTCCTGCAGATGGAATACTTTGACTTCATGGGTCCTTAATTAATTGGTGGGTGAAATATTACACAAGTGTTCTGGTATTATCATGTCGACGCTACTGTTGTGCTGCACATCTGTTGTGCTGCACATCTGTTGTGCTACTGTTTTAGCGGTATCGCGTGACTGTTGTGGAACTTCTGTTACACCATGTGAGTGGCGTGTTACTGTTGTCGTCGCCCATCTTTCACGACATGGGCTACGATGCCTCGAGACATCTGAAAATCCGCGACAAGACACTACGTTCGCCTTAGCTCAAAATCGGACAATTACAAAACTGTGGGCATGACCGACTCAAAAAGCTCAAGTTCATTCCGATATGGTAGTGTCAAAGGTCAACCACTAGAGGTGGGGTCTCATAACCATGGTAACAAAGAGATTACATACCTGAGCTCTTTTGCTCTTATTTAAAGCCTGCGGGCAGAAAAGCACACAAAAAAATGAAACCAAACTAATAATAATAATAATAATTCCTATATTGTGAAACAAGTTAAGATTTTCTGATCTTATAATAATAACAAGAAACCCTGTATTTGGCACAGTGGAGAATAACAATAATAATACTAATAACAAATGGTTACTTTCTGTGCTTTGACAAAATCTCTTTCCAACGCCACATTTTTCTGACGCAAGGAGGTCAGCTCTGAAAAATACACAGCAGGCGCGTCATTATTCTTCATCATCATCATCATCATCATCATCATCATTATCATCATCATCGTGTCACATGACCAAAAGACAAGTAGCAGCTTTGTTTACCAGCCGAGTTCTTCCTCAGCTCATCAGACAGCTGATAGTTTTGTGTCCTCAACTCCAGGAGCTGAGCCTGTGCGACACAAACGAAACACGTAATGCCAAGTCATGTGATTAGCATCGAGCTACTTTGTAGAGCTAGTGTACAATTAGTTTTTTTAAATACCCAACCTGAAATCGTTTTAACACTTCCCTTGTTGGGTGACATTGCACGAAACCGGGTGTCATATGTGACTGCTTTCTCATAATAAAACGTTTGGGGTTGATTGCTGTCGTCATGCAGATGTTTGTAGATGCTGACACAGCTAGCAAAGAGGGCAGTATTGACCACGCACGCCACCTCGTTGAACTCTGTCACATTATATCGATAACAACAATGACAAGAACGTGAATGCCGCTTTGCGTGTGTCACGGGGTTAATTAGGCGAAGATAACTACAGAGGCGTCGTGCCACCCCTTAGGGGGCTAACATTAGTTAGCATACAAAACGTTCACCCGGCAGCTTTGGGATAACGTCGACCGCAAACCGGCGCGGCGTGAGACGGGCTTGCCGTCGTGTTGTTCTTACCTGCATACGGTGAAACTCCTCCTCTGAAAGCGCCTGCGACATGATGCTGGCGGCTAGCGGGTCGCTAGGCTAAGCTAAAGCTAAGGGGGGAAAACGACGAGCTAGCAACAGAGATAGTATGAAGGGGAGACCGGGAGACAGAGCTCTCGCTCGTTCGTTTCTGCCCAAGTCCGGCATTCACCTGCCAACCTATGTGACATTATTTGGGGGTTTCACTATGTCTCCTTCACTTCGAAACAATCACATATTTGGCCATTTTCTGAAAGAAGACAGCCCCGTTTATTATGGTACAACACGATGGAGACAAGGAGTGCTCACCGGTGTGTCATTAGTGATAATAAGGCTGGTGACGTCATACATATTCAGGAAGCAGCAGTGCAGTACAGGTATACACAAACAACAATGACCACTGCCGTCCACATTTTACTGCTTTTGAGTGATTTGTCCTCACTTTCATAAACAATTTCCTTTGGGTGTCTACACACATCTGAAACAAACCCATATTGGTACCCTGCCTGGTAATACACTATTATTCCAACAGTATAACAATAGTATTCATACCACAACACGACTACAACAGTAGTGCAACACTATCACAACAGTGCTACAACAGTACAATGGTAGGATAAGCAGGAGGGCAGTACTACCACAATACTATCAATTATAATAGTAACATGCTACCAGAACAGTACCCAAAGATAGGCATGCTACTACAACATGGTGCAATGGTTCAATGCACAGCCGTCTCGAAGTGTCCTTGAGCAAGACACCAAAGCCTAAATTGCTCCCGATGCCGATTCATAAGTTAGTTAATGCGGTCACAGAACGAACCACTTTGAGTACCAAAAGTTAAAAACAAACAACAGCCCAGCACACATCTACGACAACAAAATTAACCACAGATTGCTGCTCTGAGCAGATGACAAACCATCCATCCATTTTCAACACTGCCTATTCCTGAACAGGGTAGCAGCAGGTAGACTAAACCCTAAACTGGTCACCACCCAATCGCAGATCAACAAACATTCTCACCCACATCCACACACTGAGTGGTAATTGATCCCACTAGTGATGTGTCGTTCGCAAACGAGCCAGTATCTGTAGTGAACAAAAAGAGCCGGAAATGGGAGTCAACTTTTTTTTCCTCTATTCCTCACCTCCAGCCTTCGGTTAATGCCGCACGTGATTGGTCAAGATCCGGTGTAGAGGAGCGACGGGAGAATTACAGACACTCAGCAGTGAGGAAAACTAGGAAGGGTTAGAGCAGGTGTTGGGAACCTATGGCTCGCGAGGCATATATGGTTTTTCTTTTGATGATTGCATCTGGCTCGCCGATAAAACTAAATACGTACATATTCTCGCCTTTTCACTGTTCATTTCCTGTTTGGGCGGCAGTTGGCGGAAAGCGCAATTTTAATTGGAATATACTGACCTATGGCCATTGATGTCGAAACAGGTAAAGACCCCCTTTTAAATACGCCTGACGAGTAAAAAAATGATGAGTAGACTTCAAGTTGAATGGACGGAAGGATTCGCCTTTGTGGAGAGGAAAACGTGATTCTAATTTGCAATGAAACAATACCATGAATGAAACAGGTGAATTTCAGCGGCACTTTGACAAGACCCAATGCTAATGTTAGCATCAATATACTTCTGTGAGAGACAGCAGAAAGCAAGCGTGCAAGCTAATCAGAAGTGTGCAGGCTCACTAGCAGTAGCTTCGCCTATAGACCTGGATATTTGACTTTCATTCCGATCGTTTGGCTGGATTTTTTTTTACCAATCATGAGGAACAGACAACTCATATTAAATTCATATTAATGCCTGAAATAATGTCTGAAAATAATGTATGCCCAGACGCCCGGCGTACAATTTACAGAACGTCCCCGCCCAGGTGGTAGACAACTTTTCCAAGAAAAAAAAACAACTTTTTTTTTCAAATCAAACGTTTTCTTTATTGAATAAAGCCAATGTTTGAACGAAGATTTCGAAATCGGAATAATTTATTCCGATTTCGAAATCTTCGTTCGTTTTGGAAATTTCAAAATTTCGGTTAGTTTGTCAATTTGCATACTCAGCACGGCAGCCAATCAGAAGCCTGGTTTCTGCTTCCGGACTTCCCCGAGGCGATGCCAGCGTGACCTAGTTTGTTATGAACATTCGGCCGCTAACTTCCGGGAGGCTGATAGCCAAGTAAACAAAACAGTTGACAGCGAGCGCGATCATTGTTTTGTAAGCTTATGCCTTTCATTTTCGGTTTTGATGAATGAAAGTCTTCGCGTTTTAGTACGATGGTGATATCGTGTGTGGTTGATGGCTGTACGAACCGTTTTGTGAAAGGATCCGGGTTAAAATTTCACCGAATAACGATCGCTGAAGGAAGGAAACAAACCGATTCGTTTGTCAAATTGCATACTCGGCGCGGCAGCCAATCAGAAGCCTGCTTCGTGCTTCGGACTTTCCCGAGCGTTATAAGGTTGTTCATTTGCATATCATTTTCCAAAGTAGACGCACAGAACCGCAGCCCCAGAAGAAATATTCAAAAGAAGCCAACAAAATTTATGACGCTACAAAACATAAACGTACATTATCCCGTGACTGTAAAGCGTCCTTGAACGTTTTGAAAGGCGCCTGGAAATTAAATGTAATATTATTATGATTGAAAGCATTGTGGAAAGAGGAGTTCACGCGCCTTGTAGCAGACGACGCAACGCAAACATTGCATTGTGCAACATGCCGAATAGTGTATGGACAAATGACAACTGGAGCAAAATCATCAGCAAGGGATATTTATGATAAATAAAGCAAGGGAGTATTTGGGGTAGGTACATCCTTAATAAAAAAATCCTTAATACTAAACTTTTTGTCATACGTTTCAGACACTGTTAATGGTGAGTATCATTCCTTTCATCACTTTGCTGCTGTGAAATGTAAATTTCTCCACTGTGAGACTAATAAAGGCAAATCCAATCCAATCCAATCCAATCACAAGGTTATTTTAAATAATATATTCTGACATTTTGTTGAAATCATGTGCGCACATGCTTGCGCGCTTGTGTGTGTGTGTGTGTGTGTGTGTGTGTGTGTGTGTGTGTGTGTGTGTGTGTGTGTGTGTGTGTGTGTGTGTGTGTGTGTGTGTGTGTGTCTGTGTGTCTGTGTGAGTGGCTCTCACTGAAAAACATTTCTAAATATTTTACTTTTATGGCTATCTTAGTCAAAAAGGTTCCCGACCCCTGCGTTAGAGAAACACAAGCACACTGTGAGTAGCACGTGAAACAGGAAAGGGGGATGACAGAGCTTGATTGCACTACAAAGAAAACACAAAAGTGAAAAGGTGAGAAAATGGATAGAAAACAGTGAAATCTGGACTCGTTTCAACTTTATTGATAGTTCAAAAGCAGAGTTTAGACTGCAAGTTTAAAATATCCCACCAACTAGGATCCACAAATAGCCTGCAGCGGCACATAATAACAGTCCACCCATCTGTATAATTTGAAGAGAAAAGACAAGCAAGGGAACCAGCTATTAATGACGTTTCTAGTCACTAGAAACACACAAGAATCTAGTGTGTCTGCCCGCATCTGTTGCTGCTGCAATATCACAACTTCCATGCAAGATGTACTTCCATGCCAGAGGTCCTTGAGACTCCATCCATCAACCCAGCTAAACAGAACACAATTGATGAGGAACTGGGTAAAACGATTGCAAGTGATTTTCAGCCATTTTCAATTGTGGATGACAGAAAATATACTCATGCTCTCAATCCAATGTATGCGATTCCGATCAGGACATTTCCCCATTGTAAGGCTATTAAAGGCTTCTGATTCTGATAACACGTTCTCAAAGAATCATACCGTGTGGGGCGTCCTGGTAGTCGAGTGTTTAGCACACCGGATTCACAGTGCAGAGGTCGCCGGTTCGCGTCCCGGTCCAGCCTCCCAGTGTGGAGTTTGCATGTTCTCCCCGGGCCCGCGTGGGTTTTCTCCGGGTCCTCTGGTTTCCTCCCACACTCCAAAAACATGCATGGCTGGCAGCTTGACCACTCCAAATTGCCCCTAGGTGTGAGTGTGAGAGTGACTCTTGTACGTCTTTGTGTGCCCTGTGATTGTCTGGCAACCAATTCGGGGTGTCCCCCGCCTCGTGCCCGAAGACAGCTGAGATAGGCACCAGCACCCCCCGCGACCATAATTAGGAATAAGCGGTACGGAAAATGGATGGATGGATGGATATATGTGTGTGTGTGTGTGTGTGTGTGTGTGTGTGTGTGTGTGTGTGTGTGTGTGTGTGTGTGTGTGTGTGTGTGTGTGTGTGTGTGTGTGTGTGTGCGTGTATTGCTTGTGTGTGTATTTAAGGTTGGGCGGGTGAATATTATTGATTAAATGAACAGGTGCTCTAACAGCCAGTTATGTGCGCCAGTTCCCCCCGTTCTATGTGCACCAACTGTTCTGTGGCCATCACATAACAAGGAGTCCATGAAATATGACCTTCGACTGGTCTTGATTGGTTGACAGGCCTGATGACAAAATGTACATGGCGACACGGCCCAGAAAAGAGGAAGTGAAACTTCCTGTATGCAAATCCGACTGTCGGAGAGTAGTCAGGCTCCCGTTCGGCCAGACTTTGTAATCATTAAGGACGACGTGCGCAGAGAACTAAATCAACTCGCGGGTTGGTGTACTTTTTCTTTACTTGCGTGTGTTAGCGTCGGAAAAGAAGAAGAAAGCGAGCAAGGAAAAGACATAAACATATGTTGCTTTCTAACTTTCGCATTGGTGACCCGTAGTCTCGTTGCAGGAAATTGCACCAAATATGACAACATGAGTGAGGTGATGTATGCTGTCGTCAACAAGCACAAACCGCACCCGCCGCGTGAAAACAGGTATGCGGGTATATTCATATACAGTAAAGTCTCGTTATATCGATATTCAAGGGAGCCCGAAAAAATATCGATATAACCGGGACTATCGATATATCCGACCCTGTTTGCATGTAATTTTCTCCGTGCGTGCATAGAAATAGTATCGATATAACCGGGACTATCGATATATCCGATATCGATATAACGAGACTTTACTGTACTTCCTAATCCTCCTCTTTCCTTGTTTATTAGTCATTCCTTCCTTCCTTCCTTCCTTCCTTCCTTCCTTCCTTCCTTCCTTCCTTCCTTCCTTCCTTCCTTCCTTCCTTCTTATTTCCGTCACTAACTCTGTCATTCTATAGTCTAAATGACACCTTTTTCCTCATTTTCTTCCTTTGTAACATTCTTTTTTTTCCCTCATTTACTACTCACGTCTTTTCTCCTTTTCCTATTTTGGACGTTCCCGCACACTTCACAGCTCCCATCACTATGACAACGAGCTACCAACGACAAAAGCACCTTTATACAGCGTGGTCGGAGCTCCGGAGGGCGCTGTGAGCTTCAATCGCACTACCAACCGCACTGCAGGATTAGTGGGATTAGTGGTTAGCGGCGGTGTGGAGCAGGTGTCAGGTAAGGAGCAACCCGCCCAGGAATACACTTAAATGTCATTCTCACAAAGTGTCCCTGATTCCCTTGAAATGAGCTTCACAAATCAAAGTCATTCTGATTGTTGGAAGACAAGATATAGAATAACATTCTTTTTTTCTACCGTTTTTGTACTTTTTCTTACTTGGGTTCTTCTCAACTAATAAAAATAAAACACCTGAGCTACGAAATATTCATACAATTCTACACATTATGATTATCTATCCATTCAGCCCCACTCCATCCATCCATCCATCCATTTTCACCCTTTTCTTCTTATTATTATTATTATTATAAATTATGACACATTCGTTCCAGGCACACCCAACGATTATGAAGACTTGTCCACCTCGGTGACTGATATGAACGACACGGGTGTACGTGACGGTCTCGGTCAGTGGATATTCTTCCTGTTTTCAAACTAGCTAGGGAAGATGTGAAAAGCGAGGGAGAAAATGGATGATTGGTAACCGAGAAAATAGATGAAAAGTGAGTGTGGAATTAGGTCACAAGTGCAGAGTGGAAAGAATGTAAGGCAGGATGGAGCGGAAAGTTTACAAGGAGAGAAGAACATAATGAAAATAAAGAGGCGACAGACAAGTAAACAAGCGAAGAGCTGACGAAATCGTGGAAAGGGATGACTGACAAATGAGCAAGGGATGCAATTTTGTGCTAAAGAAATGATATACATTAAAGTAGCACGTTGGGCTGTAAAATTAAATAAGCAAGTCATTAAAGTTCTACGGTAGTGTATATGGATTTTATTTGGGTTCTTTTTTTAGAATTTAATTACCGGGTACAGAAGCCAAGAGGACCCAGAACGCCACCTGCTGGTTGGACATGAAAACCGTCCATGAGCCACAACTGGTCGAGTTTGGAATGTGCATCATCTGTTTGTTGTTGTCTAAAATAAATTTAATTTTCGAAATCTAGTCTGAAGCATTTTAAGGAGCATTTAATCACTCATTTTTGCAACTAGCATATCCTGTAAATACCATGAATAAGTATCATAGTTTACCAAGCCTTCCCTGAAAATTGAGAAAACTTGAGTGAGCTTGGAAGCTAGCACGGAACAAAGAACACAATTATTACTGTATTTCAATGTTTGGCAAATGGCGGATACATATGAAGCTGTATAAGGTCTACATTTTCAGTTCGCTCCTGAACACAGAGGAGCCTTTAGTGTCTTTGTTTTGCAACCGGTCGCTGAGCACTGAGAAACATACATCTTAGTTTAGCAAGTAGCCCCTGCTACGTGATAATGTCATTGCCTTCTTAGCATAGCTAGTGGATGATGAACAGAGAGAAGCTGCATTTATCATTCTAATTAGCGGCTAGTAAATAAAATATCAAGATGGAATAGTCTCATCCTTTTAAAACTATAACCGCAGCATTAAATGAAATAGCACTTACGATGGAATGTGCATGTTTTTTAATACACACACACACACAATAAAAATAATAATAATAAACAGCCTTATGTAATGGAAACTTTTTGCAGGTCAGAAATGATACTGAGAAGCATTAAGCAGGTTAGCGTGTAGCGTGTAGATTTGGTGTGCTAATAATATAGGGGGGGGGCAATCTTGGTGGATGTTTTTTTTTGCAAATAACAGCAATTGATTTCAATACATTTCAGTGAGCCATATAGTGTTTTACGTTTGCTTTTTTTATTTTAATTTTAAGCTATATTAAGCATGTGTTTTGTGTCATTTGAAATGTGCATCTCAAAATAGAATTGAAATTGAATATTCAGTTCATTTCAGTTTTTTAACACTTTAATTAAAATTTGTAACAGTTTAACAGACGTTTTGGAATTGTTTTTGGTTGATTGTCACAATTTCTGATTTAAAAAAATGAAAATCACCATTTTACAAATGTTGTAAAAAAAATTGCCATTACAGAAATCGAAATTGAAAATCGCCATTTTAGACATTTAAAAAATGGGCAATCATCATTTTAGAAAAAACATTAGAAATTTGCCATTTTAGAAAAAAATAGAAAATTTCCATTTTACAATTAAAAAAAAATAGTAATTTGCTGTTCCTAATTGAACCTCTAGATGACAGCTCTTAGCACACGCAAGTAACAGTGATACTGGCCAATTTATTTATTCTACATCTGGGCCAGATGCTATTGATTGTATGATGGGCCGGATGAAAATTGACCATAGGCCGCATTTGGCCCCCGTGCCGGACATTGGACATGTCTGGTGTACCCTGTCCTCACCGCTACACAATTAGCGTCTTAGCTTCGCAACCAACTTTAACATTGACATCTGTGCAGGGAGAAGCAGAAACGAGACTGCCAAAACGAGCGATGAGTGATTCGATTTCACGTGATGATGCGATTTAGAAAGCGGAGCTTGTTGCTAGGCAACATAGCAGCTCCCCTTTCAAGTTTCCCTTCTTGTTGTATATTTTAAACATTCAGGTCAACGTGAAGCTCATAGGTAACCATGGCAACGACCTAATCATCCCCGTTGCTCAGTCTCCGTCCCAACTGCTCCGTCACGGGTTGGAGGGCGGTCTTGAGAGGCATCCATGTTGCAAAAGGAAGTCGCGGTCCTTGTCGCGATGTCATTTCCTGCTTCTTAAAACCACCCAAAGCAAACATTCCTCATCTGCGGTTCATTTTCTTTTTCCTGGCCATCATTTTTGGTCTTCGTCCCTCCTTTTTTTCCCCCTCTCAGCCATCCTCCTCTGGTGTGTGTGTCTGTGTGCGCGTTTGTGTGAAACTGGAAAAAAAAGATGAAAACATCAAGTGAAGAAAATGACAGGGGGGCAGACGCGGTGGAATGATTACAGGCTTCAACGTTTTAAACCTTAAAAGTCAGCAGACGTTATTTTGGGCCCGGACCTCCTCTGAGGAATGCTGCTGGTTCTGCTGGCTCACACCCTGTGACCACGTGACCCATCAGTTCTCACTCATGAGGAGGCTGTCGTCATAGTAATCAGAGCAACCCCCCCCCCCCCCGCCCCATCCCCAACACACACACTCACACCCAGCAGAAAGTAAGCCTACACGCCTTTTTTCCAGTTGAGAGGTTGCCAGTTTGAATCTCAGCTCCTTCCTAGAGCTCCAGCTTGCTTCCAAAAACATTTTATCGGATAAACTTTGGTAAAGACCCTCCAACTGCTCATGGGTTCAAATGTGAATGTATGTGAATGATTTTTTTCATGTATGCCCACTGTCAACAAATCACCTATAACCTCTTAATTTGCAACTCACCCCCAAACATATCAAAACATTTAGTGCTTTAATTGGCAAGTCCTGAACATAGAGGAGCCTTTAACACCTTAATTCAGAAAATCGCCCTCCCCAGGCGCCAGAATAGTTGGACATTAATCTTGTAAAATGAGCAAGCGGTTGATGAATATGGGGGAGAGTTTAGCATCTTAATGAGCAATACGGCTTTGAATATCGATGAGCATTTAGCCTCTTCACTTAGTTTAGTAAAGACTCCTAATTTTTCCAATAGTCGAGCAATCTGTCAATCATATTCACATTGACATTTGCTAGTAATCAGTCCATTTTTTTGTACATATGAGGCCTGATATTTACTGGTGCGTGATCCAATTTTTGGCTCAAATTGACCTTCCTTTTCCCCGCTGATGAGCCCATTGTTTGTCTAAATAGGTGTACTCTGCTTCTCGTGACCATTTTAAACCAGGAGTGTTTAGCTTATTTTTTTGCCGTGAGCCATATTGTAGTTGCGGTTTCCTCTCCAGGGCTGTTACGAATTTGGGGAATCCATTAGAATGTTTCATCTTCTCCACATATCACATACAGAACATACAACAAATTAAGAAAGAGCTAGTTTGCAAATCTGAAGTCAAGAATAATGACTTTTATTGTGGTTGACATCCAAAAATGTGAAATTTTGGCTCAGATTTTAGCAATCATCATGGAATTTAACAAGTTTGATTTGCTTTTGCAGGCCGAATAAAATGATGTGGCGGGCCAGATCTGACTCCCGGGACTTGACTTTGTCACCTGTGGCTTAAACTTTTTCTTTGCATTTTGTGTACATGTATTTGGATACGGTGTATACATCCCACAGCCACCTGGGGGCGTATTTGACATACTGGAAGGGAATTGCCGTGATTTGCTGTAATGGTCGGCTTCTGTTTTTGGGTGACATCATCTCTCGCATTCACACATTTGTGCTGAACCTCTTGGGGGCCTGTGTGTGTCCAACCCATTTTGCTCTCCTCGTCCGAGTGATGAATGATGCGTGGATGGGTGAAGAGGTAGTGTGTGTGTGTGTGTGTGTGTGTGTGTGTGTGTGTGTGTGTGTGTGTGTGTGTGTGTGTGTGTGTGTCGTCCATGTTGCTTTGCTCCATTCAAAGTGCTGCACCAATATCTCCCCTTCGCTCCCTCTCTCCACATCTGCTTAAAGAGGAGAAAAACAGCAGAATCTGGATGGAGCATACTAGTCAATTGCACTTTGGGGAGGGGAGATTTTCTATCTTGGAAGCATTGTTTTACATCGAATTTGTCAATTCTCGAGCCAACCTATAATTAATCCATAATAGATACTCTTCATAAGATGTCGTGTTTAGTTTAATGGAGCATTAAATGAGTATATCGTTAGGTAGGTATCGAAAAAATAATAATTGCCCCTTGAATTGGCTTTGGGATGGTACAGTCCAGATAGGGGTTTCACATACATACACACACATATACACACTGAGTCAAGCCGATCCGAAGCAGGTTGAGTGCGAACGAGCGGACCGGTCGTTCCCGTTTTTCTCCTCCGGATTATCCGCCCTTTTATCGTCGGTACCGTTACCGGGAGCAGTTCAGCGGTTTTCTTCTACCAGTACCGGCTGGTTTCGTGCAGCATTCATGAGAGGAGAGAGCGACACGAGACACTTTGGATTCACGAGCTAACCGGACCTCTTTACCTTCCAACCTCCCCCTGTCTGCTTTCAGGTATGTCCACTAGTTCGGGGGGAGGGGGGGTACTAAGGTGGATGTGTGTGTGTGTGTGTGTGGGGGGGGGGGGATTGAAGGGAGGCTGCGTTGAATGACGGCGTCTCCCTTTTTCCACGCGCGCATCCACGCTCATCTCGTGCTGTGTTTTTGTGCGCCTTTTTTTTCACAATTTCCACTGGACTGGCAAGCAGAGACGCGGGGGGTGGGGGGGTTGAATGTGAGAGGGGGGAGGGGAGTTGATCAACCCAGGTGGGGCTGCTCGCTTCGACCCACAACACGCCGAACGGTGGAGTCCTCGTGCCTGGTGAGGGAGGCCACCCCCATCCCCTCCAAAAAAGGGAGGAGGTTAAGAGACCCCATTAATGCCTGCCTGTACGAGTCCGTGTGTTAGGAGAAAAAAAGGGGGGGGGCTGTGTGTGTGTGCGTGTGTGTGTGTGTGTGTGTGTGTGTGTGTGGGGGGGGTGTCCTTCAAGCAGAGGGACTCCAGACACTGATCCATTAAAGAACAAAGGGGGGTCGAGGGGTTGGGGGTGGAGTCCAAGGCTTGGTCCATGTTTGTCATTCCACCTCCATGTGCGACTGAAGGGGCGGGGGTAGGGGTGGGGTTGCGCCTTATCAGTGATCGATAAAGTCACGTCACATCAGATTGAAGTGTTGAACGAAAGCCAATCTCCCCGTGAAACGAGCATGCGATCACCCGATCAATCAATACATCAATAAGCGAATCCACCCGGTGATCATCAATAAAGTGACTGATCACGTCTGATGTCACCATCGATGATCATTTGAGCCGTTTCTGCTGATCCGCAACCTTTAGGGGGAAACTTGTTTGATGCACGTCATCACCGTGTTGCTTCGTTAGGAAATGATCGCGTCGTCGGCATTGCACCTAAAATGTCGTTGGTGTGTTTCTCTGAGGAGCGCCAAGGTCGCTGTTTGATTCCCCCCCCCCCCTACCCCCTGACCCCCCAACCTCATGTTTGAACATCAAGATGAACAATATCACCGGTCAACATAAGGCCCGTGGGCCACATCCTGTCCACTGTTTCTGCTGCTTTGAGAAAGTCAAACTGAAGTGTCAAGTATGTTATGTACTGCTTTTATTTTGAAATGCATGTGTCAGCAATATGAGCAAACATAAGCAGCGACTATGGTAAAAAAAGGAAGCAACTTCTCTGACCAACTATTTAAAAATATATATAAATAAACAAGTATGGTCCTCATATGAGCAGCAAATTTATTTCCTGCACGTTTGAGAGAATTGAGGAATTTGTCCTTGTGTGTGAATGTTGATCAAAATGTGATGTCAGGTCGATGTTTGGAAATATGATATTTTGGTGTCACTGAGTAATAATCATAATAATACATATATATATTTTTACCAGTTTTGAATTTTGATTTTCAAATTACAACAAGCTATTCTACTCAAGTGGTGATACATTTTACCGATTGTGTGTGTGTGTGTGTGTGTGTGTGTGTGTGTGTGTGTGTGTGTGTGTGTGTGTGTATGTCGTTTGTGTATACGTGTGTGCGTATGTATGTAAATGTGTGTATGTGTATATGTGTTTATCTTCTTTTCCTTTCGGCTTTTCCCTTCAAGGGGTCGCCACAGCAAATCAGTGTCCTCCATCTTTAGAGCTTTGATCCGCATGTTTATATTATTATTATTTCACTTATCAGTCAGAGAAAGTTTGACTGATAAGTGAAATATTAAAAATAAGTGTCTCATTTATCTTTGTGGAGGCGAGCCATTACTGATTGTGGGCGCTCAAAGATTGTCAAATGCGATGTGAAAAATTATCCAATTTCACTCGATTGGCCCGGCTTCTTAATGTTGTCAGTTTGAAGGATGATTACTACTTTCTTCTTACTTGTCACTTGAGTTGGTAACCAGATTAGCAATCTCAAAAACACTGTTGCGTATTGTATCTGTTCATAAAATTGGTAACATTTTGTTTCCATTCCCACTTGTTTTTTTATAGATATTTTTCTATACTGAGTATTGTAATTTCACTTCAGGTACTTTTGCCTGCTCATGAACAGACGGACATCCATCCATTATTCGATTCACTCGCTTATCCACGCGAGGGTCGCTGGCATGACGGAGCCAAACTGTTGGAAATAAGTTAATACAATTTTATGGAATTTAACAATGTAGGTCAGTGCATGTTTTTCCTGTCTAGGCCTCAGACTTTGAAGGCCTTCGGTACATGTCATTGTCATTCCGCCAGCCGCCGCCTATTGTTGACAAAATTTATCAAATGTTATGTTTTTGCCTTTTTTAGCCTGAAGTCTTAATTCACTGCTGTGTGCGTGTGTGTGCGTCTGTGTCTACATTCATGATGTCATCCAAGCAAAGATCATGAGACTTCCTCTGTTTGCTTTCTTGACTATCTTCCTCGTCATGTTCCTATGAGAAAAATGCCACCTAACAGTGATGTCATCATGATTCTGTTTACGCGCATCTCAAAGAAAGACGTCAACCGAGCGTATATTGCGCGGGGGGGGGGGGGTGTCAAAGTTCATCTTGTTGCATGCTTGTGGTCAACACTTGTGCTTTCTATCTTTTTGAGTTACTTCCGAGTAAGTGAACACTGGCGCGTGTGGCTGCCGCTACTCACCCACAGAAAATCTGATCCTGTGACTGTAAAGTGACCTTGAGAGTTTTGAAAGGCGCTTAGAAATCAAATGGATTCTTAGTATTATTATTACTTGTGTGGTTTGTAGCATTTAATATGTGCGGGCGGAAGACAGGATGGGCCCAACAACCGAAAGGAAACAATCACTTGGCCCTTTTCTTTTCCGCTCTTGATGACCCTTGACCTGCAGTTGGGGGGACCTTGAGTGTGCATGTGTGTGAGAGAGTTTTGAAGGAGATGTGCATTTTTCACAATGCGTGAGTTACCAGGTGTCTTCTTAACCATGTAGTCGATGTATTTAATGGACGTAGGATCATGGCAGCCTTTTACGACACCTATGCCACATCATTTTTCTTCGGCCCGTGAAAGCAAATCAAACTTGTGAAATTCCATGATCCTTGCTAAAGTCCGAACCAACATTTCAAATTGCTCCATGCAAACCACAATAACAGTCATTATTTTTGACTTCAAATTTGAAAACTAGTTACAGTATTCATTAATTTGTTGTGCGCTATAGATGTACTATGTGGAGGAGATGAAACATTCTAATGGCTTCCCCAAATTCAAAACGGCCCACAAGAGGAAACTGGAACAACAAAGTCACCCATGGCAAAAAAATTGTTTGACATCCCTGTTTTACGAAACTCATTTGTGGGAAACTACTCATGACTTAACATGCTCATTTTTATGTTATTTTTGCTGAAAAACTCGCCGGTTACCAAAAAGCCCTAAAACAGAAAGCGACCAGGAATTATGTTGACGTGATGCATCGCAACTGGAAGGCAAGCTTTGTTTATCCCATTAGTTTTATATTTACATTTATATTTATATTTATACATTACTATAGAGATTGTGAGGTAGTTGAAATGTTATCAGTGTTTTGGGATCATTGCTTGTCGTGTATCGTGTTGTTAAAGACTGTTCACCTATTTTGCCAGGATTTGGTTCCAATTTTCCAAAACTGGCTTCTTTTAAGTGTTCGCTGGTTTCATGCAGTTAACTCAGTTTACAAAGATCGCCAGTCTTCGCCAGATCGCCAGACTACCCGCCCTCTGCGGGTAGTCGTCCGAGTACACCCCGAACTGGTCGGCAGCCAAGTGCAGGGCACACGTACACCATTCGCTCACACGATTACACCCAGAGGCAATTTTTAATCTACCTTTAACCAGCAATGCATGTTTTGGGATTATGGGAGGAAAGCAGAGTACCCAGAAAAAAGCCACACAGGCACAGGGGAGAAACCCCACACCAGTAGACCGAAGTAGACCCGGCACGTTTGCGCTGTGATGGCGTGCTAACCACAGACACACAGGCCATTCACAACAGAGGTTATCTCGAGGCACTTTTACACATTGAGCAAGTCAGGAAACGCACTTCTCATACATGAAAGAAAACCACCGGATTCCCATATGAGCAAGCACTTGGCAGCGGAGGCAAGGAAAAAAAAACTCCCTCGAAGGAGGAAACCTCGAACAGAACCCAAGTTCTGTGGGGCGACCGTCTGTCTCGCCCGATTGGGCACAACGGCAGCCATATCGACAACACCAAGAGTCTCGAGAATCCAAGTCAGCCCACATACGGTCGGGCCAAGGGCGAGTCCGGCTTTGGTTGGATTGGCAACTAGCAGGTTGCTGGCGTTTCTCTTTCTCCTCCTTTGGCTTATTGGGCGCAAGCGTAAATGATTGTGTCTTGAACACAAAACATTCAAAAACGTTCAATGTAAAAGGATTTTACCGCAAGGTCTTCCTGTCGGTGGACTTTCCACAATAATGTCCAGGTAGCTCACGCCACTCATTATCTCTGAATTCTGCCCATCAATTCGCCGATTTAGATGCCGTGTTTGGGGAACATTTGCTCTGCTGCCCAGCCCGCGTTATGGCGTTAGGCGTTAGGGTTAGGTTGGGAGTTTGGGGTTAGGGTTTAGGTTGAGGGTTGGGGTTAGGAGTTAGGGTTAGGGTTGTGTGTTAGGATTAGGCGTTAGGGTTAGATTCGGGTCAGGAGTTAGGGTTAGGTTTAGGGTTAGGTATTACGGTTAGGTTAGGGTTATGAGTTAGGGGTGAGGTTTGTGGTTAGGATTTGAAGTTAGGGTTTGTGTTAGGGTTAGGGAGGTCGGGGTTCGAGTTTAGTGTTAGTTTGAGCTGCGGGACACTTCTTTCAAAGTTTCCAAGATTAGTACACAAGAGCACACTGGAAGAAAATCACTGTCGGTCTCCATGGGTGTGGTTAAAAAAATACTGTCCAAAAAATAATCAAAGTATCTGGTTTCATATCACGTAAATGAGCCAATGGGCAAATACAATCGCTAAAAAGCCTGGTATCGATCCCTATACAAAGAAAATAGTAACTCTCGAATTCCTGAAGACAAGATTTGGAGGCACAAAGCGAGTGAGCTACTATTCTCAGATTCGGCACCAAATCCTGTCACTCCGTGGAGGATCTTTAAGACGTCAGTGTTAGTTTTTAGCCAATCATTTCTTGGGTAGGCAGGAAGTGTTTCTCTTTTTCATATTTTTACTTCTTGAGAGGAAAGTTGGGCTTTGGAGCAGAGACAAGACATCGTCTTGTGTGAACGGGAAGTGATGGAAATTTAAACAGTGTTTGTTAACTTTAACACCCGACACTTTTCACACCAACTGGTGTGTTGAAAGTCACACACTGTAAACTCAAGGCAAGAGTGGCCCGTCACGGCTAAGCGCGG
Source organism: Hippocampus bargibanti (assembly GCF_051943395.1). Classification (NCBI taxonomy): domain Eukaryota; kingdom Metazoa; phylum Chordata; class Actinopteri; order Syngnathiformes; family Syngnathidae; genus Hippocampus; species Hippocampus bargibanti. The sequence goes on from NC_142734.1 coordinate 27,527,176, forward strand.
AATGGGGATTCCACATTTTCCAGCGGTGTTTAATTTTTATCCGGGTTTCAAAAAGTTTGTTTTGTGGTTTTGCTAGTATGTCATTGGAATAAAATGACACATCGATGTTTTAAAAAAGGAAGACTGTCTTTCGTATAAATCAGTGAGAATATACCAAATTAGTGTGCCACGAGCTCAGACACTTCCTGCGGTGACTCTGAAAGTGTGTTGTAATGATGGGGAAGTAAAGCTTCATGAAGCACTTAGCAATAGTTTTAGACTCCTTGAGATGGCACTCTTGGTTTAAAGATGCAGTGGATTTTTAAGACATTTCCTTTACACTAACCTTCATATTTAAAGTCAAAGCACCATTTGGAGGAATCAAAAAAGATCACAAGTGTTTCATGAAGCTTTGTTTTCCCATCGCTATTAAACAGTGTTTTTTTATTTATTTATTACCGACTGTGTGTGGGTGCATGTGCGTTTGTGTGCGCAGGTGTGTCTTTGCTGACCTTTATGACTCCCTCGGTCACTGGTGCCATAGCAACAGTTGCCTGGATTTCCAGACAGTGAGATCACAAAAAAAATCTTAAGTTTCCACTTCAAAAATGCACCACATAGCACAATTAAGTCACTATAACAAGCAAATGCACAAACACATTAATCAGTTTTGAATAATAATTACTTTTTGTACATACTGCATGTTTTTAAATAAAGACAATTAAAATGAAAAATATTTTTTGTTCGATGGTCTGTCTGATTTCGGGAATCAAATTGTGGCCATTCAGCACAGACATTTGCATCCGCCATCTCTGAAACATTCGAGCTAGCAAGCCTTTCCAAGACGGTGCATGAGTTAGTATCTGCAGACCGCCTCTCTGTGCTCTGCTACACGGCGACCGTGATGATTAGCGGTTAATGAGACGCGCTCCAGTGGCACGTCGCCTTAATAAAGTTTGAATCCAGCATAGCAGCCATGGCCGGACGCAGGCCTGCGCACAGACACCGAAGCCCAAAGAGGTAGTGAAAGATCAGCACATTAACTAATTAGCCTGCCGGGCTGAGGGGGCGACACCAGAGAGGAGCGCTCGACAGATGGAACCGTGTGTGTATTTCTTGAAGTGCTCTTTAGTGTCATTTGACCATCCATCACCCTTGCCAACTACGACTTGTTATTTTGGTATGCATTTATCTCCAGAGGGGGCGTTTTTAGCCATGTATTCCACCTCTAGGGTAGCAAGTGTTTAGAAGTAAAATAGGCGGTGAGAGTAAACCGTAGGGAAGGGTTATATCACATTCGGTTTAATCACATAATATTTTCCTCTTGCAAAAATCCAATTTCTGTTTGTTATCACATTTTCCTTCGAGAAAGTAAGTTCAGTAATATCAATGTGCGCTTTCTCTTTGAGGCCATTTTTATACTTTCTTGCATTTCCATCCCTAGAAGGCAGAAGTGTTGTACAGCCCATCCTTGGCCGGACTCGGACCCCTTGGTTCCTAATCTAAAAGGACAACCGACGCCGCCGGACAAGTTGTGTCCATAATTTGTAAAATCGCTTCAAATGACTTCTACTGAGCGTATTTTACAAAGATTCCACGGCATATAGCTATATTTGACGTTTTAAGACTCGTGCTGAATATTCAGGAAGTCTTGTTTTTGAGTTGGTGACGAGTCCTGACGTCACGTCACGGAAGGAACGCCCCTGACCGAGAAAGGACACACAATGCATTTTGGGTACTTTGTTTGGTCTGAAAACGGCATGTAGATCCGTGTTGATGGCGAAATTAGAAGGAAAACACATAAATAACGCGATGGTTAATCGTTGTGTGTTGCACCAAGACAACTATTTGATATTCGCTGACACAAATTCCAAGCAGACAAATAAGCCCATTTCCAACGGAGCTCTGGCTCCATCTTCTGCAGTTTCTCAGGGTGCTACACATCAGTCTTGATGCCTCAAAATAACGTGGAAGGACGTCTTTAATCCATTGCAAACATTTATGCTTTCCTCTTCAGAACTATTTGAATCATATTCATAACTGGATGCGTAACAAGAAAGCATTTTCTCCGAATCTGAAGCCATTGTTTTGATTCTCGAGCAAGGCAAGACATCTTGGCGTGACGTCACGAACTGGGGGTGGGACTTTCTAAAAATGCCCAATTCGCAGCTCAATTTTTTGCAGATTTCGCACACTTTCAGTCATTTTTATTGCAGTTTTGCATTTGCCTAAAAATATCAACCTGCGCGTTTTGAGTATTTTAGATGCTATAAAACGTTTTTCTGATGTCAGTTAGGAAACAAAAAATGGCGTCGGTTGTCCTTTAAACCAACAGTCTTGAACTTGAGTCTTAGCCTGGACTGTCATTGGAAATTGGTTCTGTCGTCGCATCTCGACTGGATTACTGTAATGCACTTTACATTGGAGTTAGCCCAGACGTGTCGAAGAATCCGACCCGCGGGCCAAATGCGGCCCATGGTCAATTTTCATGTGGCCCACAGCCTTTTTCATAAAAGCAGTATGGTCTGGCCCGCATGTAGAATGAATACTTTGGGTAGTCGCGCTGTTTCCTGCATGTGCTACGTGCTGCCTTCGAGAGGCTTAATTAGGAACAGCAAATTAGTCTATGAATAATTGACTCAACCTCACTGTGTGGAGTTTGCATGTTCTCCGTGGGCCCACGTGGTTTTTCTCCGGGTCCCCACATTCCAAAAACATGCATGGAAGGCTGATTGAACACTCCATATTGTCCCTAGGTGCGAGTGTGAGAGTGACTGGTTGTTTGTCGCTGTGTGGACTGCGATTGGCTGGCAACCAATTCAGGGTGTCCCTAGCCTAGTGCCCAAAGACGGCTGGGGTAGGCTCCAGCACCCCCCGCGACCCAAATGAGGATTAAGCGATCTGGAAAATGGATGGATGGATAATTGACTCAATGTTCCCCCCAATTTTCTAAAATGGCAATTATTATTTTATTTTATTTTCTAAAATTGTGCTTATCTAAATTCTTATATTCAGCTGTTACAAAAAAGTTAGTGTTCAAAACAGTGAAAATAATTGAATATTCAATTAAAATTTTCAATGTTAACTCAATTTTGATATGCATATTTCAAATGAACCAGAGCACATCCTTAAGATAGCTGAAATTTAAATAAAAACATATGTGACACACAGAATGGCTCACCGAAATTTATTGAAAATAATTGCTGTTAAATGGAAAGAACATCTTCCAAGGTTGCCCCACCCTCCTACATTTTAAACACACCAAATCTAGCCCCCTTTGCAAAAAGTTTGGACACCCCAGGAGTAACGTGATTAGTGTTTTAAAACAACAACTAAGCAGCACGAAAGGCATTTGCGTACTTGAGAATTTTTATAAAAGTGATTGAGTCACAGGTTGGGTTACAAAATAATGTTAAAATTTGATGGAAATGAGCTCAAAGTACCGTTGTGATGATTCGCTCAACAAAAATGTCGCACAAAAAGTACATGTGGAGAAATGGAGATCATCTTGTCTCGCTTGGCTCAAAAAAACAGATTAATTACTTTTGGATCCTATTAGTTGAATGCAAAATGATTATTTGGGTATATATATATACACAGACTCATTGGACCTTCTCTCAGTATGTTGCTTGCATACGAAGATGCAGTTTTTGTAGAGAATGACTTTTGTTGGGGCTATGAAGTAATGTTGGCCCATTTCCGGCGCACACCATTTTTGATAATCTGACTATCACTGCTCAAAACTCACTTTTTGGTTGCTGTATGTTTGTTTTTGCAGTCATGACCTGCTGACACTCTTCACCCATCCGTGGACAACTCCTCCTTCCTTTTCCCATCTCTTCCGACTCCCACCATGCTTCCCTCCCCCATCTCCATCCTCTCGCTCCTCCTGCTATCCTGGCCCCTCCTCTTCCTCTGCGCTCCGGCGGCACCGCCTGGCCCCCTGGTGGCGGCAGGTGGCCGAGCGGCGTACCGGGTCTTTGACACCTCCCTCACCCACCTGACCGTCCACAAGAGGACAGGCGAGGTTTTCGTCGGAGCCGTCAACCGAGTCCTGAAGCTGTCGGCCAATCTGACCGAGATGAGGAGTCACATGACTGGTCCGGTCGAGGACAATGCCAAGTGTTACCCCCCGCCTAGCGTCAGGGCCTGCGCTCACCGGTCTGTCTCATCCAAATCGCAGCAACCATCTGTCTGTTTGTACGTCCGTCCACTGACTCGTACGTTTCCCCAGCTTGGATTCTTTGGACAACGTGAACAAGCTTCTGCTGGTGGACTACACGGGTAACCGGCTGGTGGCATGCGGATCCATCTGGCAGGGGGTGTGCCAGTTTCTCCGACTGGAGGACCTCTTCAAACTTGGGGAGCCTCACCACCGCAAGGAGCACTACTTGTCTGGTGCCAGAGAGGCTGATGGGATGGCAGGTAGGCGGGGATCCTCCATCCATAACACAGAGACAGTTCAACCTGGGTTTTCAAACGTCTCGGTTCTCATCCAATTCGGTTTTCGGCCAAAAATTTCATGCCTCGGTTCACGGTCGAAAATCTGTTCTCGACCAAACTGGGCGCACCTGAATGCGCTACTCGACTCCCCTCTGCTTCCTTATAGGTCACTTCGTTGTGATGCATCCCATTGTGACCGAGGCATTAGTGTTGTTGAATAAAGGTTTTACAGTCAAACCCGGGTTTTCGAATATCTCCGTTCTCGTCCTGTTCGTTTTGCCACCAAAAAATGTTTTTTTTTGGCCTCAGTTTTCAACTGAAAATGGGTTCTTGACCAAACTAAGCACGCTTGAATGCACCTCTTGTCTCCCCTCCGCTTCCTCAGACGTCACTTCCTCGTGTCACTGTGAACGACAACGCTTCATCCTTACGGTCTGTAATGAGCAGACGTGTTTGTATTCTTCAATCCGGAAAATCACCCCCGGTGACCCTAATGAGGCATTGGTTACATTGATTATCATGAGAAATGTTTCAGTTTTGGACCAAATCAGTTTTCCAACAGGCTTTTGGAACGGATTATGGGCGAAAACCCAGGTTTAACTAATCTTTTTCATCTCCGCAAAGATGGAAGAAAGTTCTTTTGTGATCAAAGGTGTGAAACCCTTCATGCGCGCTATTATATTTGTTGCTAAATATGGTCGCCGCGGTCGATCGACAGAAGCCGCAGTCTTGAACAGATGTTCGTTGGTATCCGGGCAAAGACACTCCCAATGCATGAGCACAGATGGCAGACGAGGCACGGGCATTATAAAACCAAGGACTTGCTGTGATTTGAGTTGTCAGCATGGCACGGTGGTGGGCTGGCGAACTCAAGCATGCAGTTGTGAGGTTGGTGGTTTGAATCCAGACGTATGACTTCCATTTTGGTTTTGCTTTCATGTTTTAAGATTCTGCCGCTTCCTCCCATATTCCAAAAATGTCCAAGACTCAGAATTCCCTCTACGTGGGAGTGTGCGTATGAAATTGTTGTTTGTCTTTACCACGGCCGTTTAACTCAAGTCCTGGGGGCCTGGTCTGGCCTGCCAGATCCTTTTAAGTGGTCCCCGAAAGCAAATCGTGTAGGTCAAGTTCCATGGTCCTTGCTAAAATCTGTACAGTGGTACCTTGGCTTACGAACTTAATTGGTTCCCAGACAGAGTGTGTAAGGGAAAAATTAATTTCCCATCGGAAACCATTGAAATGAAAATAATCCGTTCCCAGGTCCCCATAAAACATAATTTTCCACTTTCTAATTTTCTAAGACTTAAAACTATACAAAATATACCTTATTTTATGTATAATAAATATGTATATGTATAAGAAATAAACTAACTGTACTGTACACTAAAGTTTCATTTACCTTTGTGGTGGTCGTTAATGGCTTGATGGAATGGAGTGTCCGGTTTCCTCAGCATTAAACACTTGATGAGGAACATAGGCTTCTTTCACCATCTTGAGGAATGATATCTTGTAGGTGCTTTCTCTGTGATAATTGTATCTAGTTCTTCATCAATTGTGATCTGTTTAGCTGGGTTGATAGCTTTTTGCATCAAGTGTACAGATGACTTGTGCGGGTTATTTGTGGAGCCTGATTGGATTGGATTGGATTTGCCTTTATTAGTCTCGCAGTGGAGAAATTTACATTTCACAGCAGCAAATATTGATGGGTTATTTTAACCCTCCAGTCTACACTCGCTTTTGAACTATCAAAGTTGAAATGGGTCCAAATTTCACTGTTTTCTATTCATTTTCTAACCTTTTTTTAAAGCTTTTTCTTTTCTTTTTCACTTTTGTTTTTTGGTTTGAAACTCTGTCATCTCCCTTTCGTGTGTGTGTGTTTTCTCTCACTCTCTCTCTTTCTGCCTGTCTCTTTAATGTTTAACCCCCCCCCCACTGCTGGTTCTTGACCACGTGGCTTTAACCGAAGACATCATTTTGTTTTTTGGAGAACGGCCTCACTCTCTCTCTGTCTGCAACCCCATCCCCCACTGCTGCATTCTTGACCAATCACGTGGCTTTAACCGAAGACTGGGGGCGGGGAATAGAGGACAAAAACACATCACTCATTGTGGCAGCTCCGTGTGTATCCCGAAAAATAATTCGTATGACAAGGTAAATATTTCATAAATGTAACGTTTGTAAGCCAAGGGGTTCGTAAACCGAGGTTTCACTGTACCAAAATAAATAACATTGAGATTTAGCAATACGTTTGCTAGCATGTTGAGTGTCCTTGAGTGATTTGAAAGGCGCTTGTAAATTAAATATACTGTATTATTATTATTATTATTATTATTATTATTATTATTATACTCAGTCCATTTTTTGGAACAAACTACTGCACTTGATTTGACTGATTTCAGAACTGGCGCATCCATCAATTTCATCCATCTATTTTCCGATCCGCTTTTGTTTTGTACAAGTAATAATATATCAACATGTATTTAATTTCACCGTGTTAACGACACTCTTAAGGAAGACATAACCCCCAAAGTAAACCGTGACAATTTTTTTTTTGTTTGTCCAAAAAAGAGATACAGTAAAGTCTCGTTATATCAATATCGGTTATATCGATAGTCCCGCTTATTACGATACTATTTCTATGCACGCAAGGAGAAAATTACATGCGCGCAGGGTCGGATATATCGATAGTCCCGGTTATATCGATATTTTTCGGACTCCAGAGAATATCGATATAACGAGACTTTACTGTAAATGTATTAATGTGTACTCATTAAAATCAGGAAGTGAGATGAGCAGCTTCGGTTGCTTTGGCTGATTACAGGAATGTACCATAACTCCTGCCTGGCGTCGCCGTGGTAACCATTAATCTTCTCTGTAGGCGTGGTTGTCGGCGAGGACGACTGGACCAATGACCCCAAGAGAAAGAAAACGACAAAGGGTGGCAGCCGCCTCTTCATCGGCGCCGCCATCGACGGAAAGTCGGAATATTTCCCGACGCTGTCCAGCAGGAAACTGGTGGCAGACGAGGAGAGCGTCAACATGTTCTCGCTGGTCTACCAAGACGAGTTTGTGTCGTCTCAGATCAAGATCCCGTCGGACACGCTGTCTCTCTACCCGGCCTTCGACATCTACTACGTCTACGGCTTTTCCAGCCGCACTTACGTCTACTTCCTGACGCTGCAGCTGGACACGCAGTTGACGCAGATGGACGCAGGCGGGGAGAAGTTTTTCACCTCCAAGATTGTGAGGATGTGCTCCAACGATACAGAATTCTACTCCTACGTGGAATTCCCACTGGGATGCACCAAGGACGGCGTGGAGTACCGATTGGTGCAGGCGGCCTTCAAACAGAAACCGGGACGGCGTTTGGCTCAGGCGCTTGGGCTGTCGGAGGACGACGATGTCCTCTTTGTCATCTTCTCTCAGGTGAGTTTTTATTTTTTGGTGATTCTCTTGGTGCTCAGTTTATTGAATGCGGTAAAGGATTTAGCAATGGCAGTTTGAAATGGTCGGATTTCCAACGCAATCTTAGTCGCATCCCATCAGCTAGCTTACGACAAACAAGCCACATTTAACCATACGGCACCCTAATTTTGGCATATTTTACTTTCAAGTACAATCCATTTTCATTTAAATGGAGGCGCTTCACTTTTAAAACCGCCCATAAGATATCAATCTAGCTTCACCTCAACTCACGGAATGGTTTAATGTCTTACAATATTTTCATAAATACAACAAATTAATATGATAGGAACTGCACGAAAGCTGTAATATTTTCTCTCAACAATAATAAACATAAATCTGGACACGTGGAACATCCTGTCTGGCCGCAAAATTCTCTGGTTGCTATGGTAAGCGTTTAAATGTGCCTTCAAAATAAGAGCCCAGCTACAAATTGCATGAAAAAATGTGACTCAACATCGCCACATTGTGTGCTTGGTGCGCCGGATAAATTGAAGAAAATAAGATGATATGACCGGCATGAAAACTTGTATTTTCGAAACAATAATAATAAACACAAATCACAACACGAGGAACGTCCTATGTGACCGCAACATTCTCTGGTTACTATGGTTATGTTTACACATGCCTTCAAAATAACATATATTGCAAATACAAAGTGCATGAAAAATATGACTCACCGTGGACGCATAATATGCAACGATAGACTTTGTGAGCGGAATCTCGCGTTGAGATAAATCCGTATTGTACGTATGAAATCTTGACAATGAAATGTTGGCTTATTTTTCATGAAAGTCGTAGGCTTCCTCTTCTTCCTCTTTTGCTAGCTCTCGTGTCTTTTTTTAGCGCTAACCTATCACGTGACCAAGAAGCGCGCCTTAACCTACGTCATGAGTGACACACTGTAGACCACTGGTGTCGAAGTCAAGGCCCGGGTGCCAGATCTGGTCCGCCACATCACTTTATTCAGTCCGCGAAAGGCAATCAAAAACATCAAGTTCCACGAGGCTTGCGAAAGTCTGAACCAAAGTTTCAAATTGTTAAATGTAATCCACAATAACAATCAGTATTCTTGACTTCTGATTTTAAAATGAGTGATCCATCAATTTGCTGTGCAAGTAATATAAGTAGATTTTGAAAGACGGGTTCCCAAAATTTAATAACGGCCCTCAAAGGGAAAGCATAACTACAATGTGGCCTGCGACAAAATTCTGTTTGACACCCCTGCTGTAGACGGATGTAGCGGAGAATCTGGTCATTTTTCAAAATAAAACAACTTTCAAAATCTTATATGAAGAAAACAGAAGTAATGCAAGCTATTTACTCTTTCTGTGAGACGTGTTATCAAATGACCCACGTACCGATCTCCAATTGGTTGTTCTGACGCTGATCTGATTTTTTTTCCCCCATTAACACATTTACTGCCAGATGTGCGAAAATGTCCTCTCCAGTGCTAGGGTTTTTGTCAAATTTCAGGACGCACAGAATATTGAGTTTTAGGACTACATAAATATCCAGTTCAGCGTTAAAAACCTTAGACTCTCTTCTTTCAGCAGAAAAAGAGTTCATTCCTAAGTTGTATTGGTCTGGTGTAATATGAGGTGAAAGTGAGGGCAGCTGTACAAGGTGGCAAATGCTGTCCCCTGGTGGGAGGGAAAAACATTGCTCGAGGTCTGACCATAGCTTTATCGGCAACCCCCCCAAGAAAAATCAAAACCCGAACAAATTCAGGAATTGGATTGGATTTGGATTTGCCTTTCTTAGTCTCGCAGTGGAGAAATGTACATTTCACAGCAGCAAGGTTATGAAAGGAATGGCGCTCCACGTCATATTTTCAATTCCCGGATACATTCAGTAATGGCAGTAAATGAGTTAAAAAAATAAATTCAAGGTACAAGATGGGCCCAGAGTGGGAATTTTTTTTCCACATATCATTTTACAACTGTTCTGTGGTCAGGTTATACTGGCAGTTTAAAGAAGTATGACAGAGCAGTTTTGGGGAAGACATAATCCCCCTTTAACACAAGTGCTCAATTTTAATGTTGGCCGTCTGTGTTGGTGCTACTTGCAGAGCTTTTTAATTTTCATTGATTTTTCCGATCAAGCTCCACCTCCAGTTGAAGTCGCGCCATCTGACCAGCCCCGCGTGTGCGTGTGTGTTGTTCAGGGTCAGAAGAACCGTTCCAACCCCCCCAGGGAGACCCTCCTGTGTCTGTTCACGCTGCACGACATCAACCTGGCCATGAGAGAGAGGATACGCTCCTGCTACCGCGGGGAGGGGCGCCTCTCGTTGCCGTGGTTACTCAATAAGGAACTACCCTGCATTCACACAGTGAGTCACATCACATCTGATGAAACCCACACGCACCCTTACGTGTTACAGATGTGCGCTTATTTGCCCAAAAGGGGGCAAAAATGCCTTCATAAAAGCTTGTTGACATCCTGAAGTCTAAATCCTCTTGTCACATGCGTGTCACATGCCAGTTTTTGTACGCCTCCATTTTCAGCACCGAAACACCAAATTACGCTCATTAGCATAGCGATGCTAACACCGCACTCCTGCCTCCTGCTTACATTTTGGCTTTAGCTTGGGATAGGTACCTTGGGGTAAGGACCGATTTGAGTCGTTGCTGCTGAGCTTCGATGTATGTTTTGATTTTGAAACGCGTCGTCGATTTTCCATGCTGCGCTTGAATGCAGCATGACACCTCCACTAGTGCGAAGATGTTACCCACTCAGAAGGGTTTTCTTTCACACACGGCGAAAAGACATTTCTGGGTTAGGAAGCGAGTGATATTTGACTGCTGCCAATAATTTTTTTAACTTAAAAAATGAACACTTTGCTTGTATTTTGCAATATTATTTTATTGTTTACATATTTATTACTGGTTTGCTTTTATTAATTGCTTTTATTATTTGCTTTTTATTATTTAAACTTTATTAATTGTAAAATGTCACTTTTAACATTTTTACTTTGTCTTCAGGCTTATTTGTTTGAAAATGATTAATTTTAAATCACATTTTTAGGGAGAGCTGCTGAATTGGATTGGATTGGATATGCCTTTATTAGTCTCACAGTGGAGAAATTTACATTTCACAGCAGCAAAGTGATGAACGGCAGGCTGTGCATTTGGTATTTGTTGCTTCCGTGGGGGTTCACCTGCCGTAATCACGCTCTTAGTGCCATCGCTGTCACGTTGAAATTCCAGAAACCAGTAATACTACACAGAAAGTCACTTGCTGAGAATGATGGGAGCACATTTTGATCCGATTTAAGACGAGCAGATGGAAACATTGCTGAAATTGTTCTGCACCCGTCTTGTCACGTGAGGTGAATTTTGAGTGCAGCTGGTTAAGAAAACGGCCTCATTGGTAATATCCTTTAAGTTGCATGAGTCAATATTATTGATCTCAAAAGCCGCGGGCAGATTCGATTGACTTGAAAGCTTCTAGATCGGGGATGTCCAACCCCGGGCGGGCCTCAAGGGTGGCTTCCTTCCACAGTTGTTTCCCTCCTCCAACAAACTGAATTCCAAATGATTAGTTCATCTAAAACACTCGGTTTGGACATCGCTCACCTCAAAGTCTGGTTGAAATCTGATTGAATAAAAAGAGAAAAATATTCACGGTGTGGAAAAAGCACCGGAAGCAGCACAGCCCCCCAAAAATGTTACGAAATGGAGAACATTGGAAAACATTCATCAGATTTTCATGGGGGAAGAAATTACTTTGGCTGTAAATCTTAAACAGGGTCATTTTTGATTTTTTTCCAAAGGCAATGACAATTTCCATTTTGGATATCAAACACCTACATAGAAATTGCCAAAGAGTATAATGGGTTGTATTTCCTCCATTTTTATGAGCTCAAAAATATTCCAGGGTTTTATCAGTCTATTACAAATCAATAATAAAGATTATTTTCAGACATTACCAATCATATGTTTAATGGTTTTCATTGAATATTTTGGCCTTAAAATTTTCAGAAAGCAACAAAGGCTTTTTTGAGACACAAAATACAAAAACAAGCAAAAAACTGCAAATTTTTCATTTTTAATCATTGTGCCAAAAAAGGAAATTATTGCGGAATCGATAAAAATCTCCCCTTGCAAAGTAATTTTAAGAGATTACCAAAATGAAACGCTATTTTATATATATTTTGCCTTAAAAATTTCAGAAATAAATGATTTTTTTTTTTTTAGACACAAAAGACAAAAAGAAGCAAAAAACGCTTAATTTTCCATTTCTAATTATTGTGCCAAAGAAAAACTGAAAATTTTGACGAAATCGAGAAAAAAATTGCACTTAGCAAGGTAATTTTCAGAGGTTCCCAAAATGAACCAGCGTTTTTATATAGTGGTACCTTAGCTCACGAACTTAGTTGGTTCCCAGAAAGTGTGTGTGTAAGGTGAAAAGTTTTTCTGCCGAACATTTATTTCCCATAAGAAACCATTGAAATTAGAATAATCCGTTCCCAGTTCTCTATAAAACATAATTGTCTACTAAATAAGCCTGAAAACTACACAAAATATACCTTATTTTATGTATAATTAATGTGCTATTGTATTGTAATTAAAGAAATAAACTGTACTGTATAATAAAGTCGTTTATTTACCTTTGTGATGGTCATTGATGTAGTTGCCTCTTGATGATATCCGAGTGAAGTTGCCGTGCTTTCTTATCGCTAATAGCCTCACTCACATTGTCCCCTGCTTGCTGTTTTTCGTTAATCCCAATCAACAGAAGTTTTTCCAACCTCTTCTATTGCCTGAGACCGTTGCTTAGACAACACAGAAACACTCTATGCCACACGTAACAATGGTCGACTTAGCATACTGGTACTGGGACGCAAAGTCACACAAACGCACACCTCGTTCATGTTTTTCGATGATCTCCTTCTTCTGCTCCACCGTAATTTTCTTCAGTGTCTTCTTCGGCTTAACACTAGCCTGTGGTGGGGTCTTTTTCGGTCCAATAATAGCAAAAGTACACTCTAACAAACCACGTTCGCACTCAAAGAAAAGGGGTGACGAAAGCCAGCCACCGTGGCGCTGTTCGACCGTGTGGTTTGGTGTTCATTCGCCAAAAACTAGTCCGCCAGCCACCGTGGCGCCGTGTGATTTGGTTCGTTCGCCGAAAACTAGTTCGTCAGCCAGGATTATATGCTCGGGAATTTAATGTTCATGAGGCGAAAAGTTTGTGAGCTGAAACATTTGTATGCGGAGGTATCACTGAATATTGTGGCCAATCAACTTTCTGAAATAAACTGTTTTTGAGACACTAAATAAAAAAAAAAAAAGGCACATTTTCCACTTTTAATCATTGTGCCAAAAATTGAAAATGATGGAAAAATTGAGAAAAAAATTCCGCTTGGTGAAATAATTTTGAAGTTACCGTAATGAAACACTGTTTTATATATATTTTGGCCTTAAAATTTTCAGAAATAAATGATTTTTTTGGAGACACTAAAGACAAAAAGAAGCAAAACATGCTTAATTTCCCATTCCTAATCATTGTGCCAAAAAATACTGACATTTTTGGCGAAATAGAGAACAAATTGCACTTTGCAAGGTAATTTTCAGAGGTTACCAAAATGAACCAATCAACTTTCAGAAATAAACTGTTTTTGATACGCTAAATAGAAAAATAAATTTAAAAAACAAGCAAAAAAAGGCACATTTTCCACTTTTAATCATTGTGCCAAAAATGGAAAATGATGGCAAAATGGAGAAAAAAATTAAACTCAGTCAACAAATACATTTTAAGAGATTATTGAAATGACATACCGTTTTATATAGCCCAGCATGGACTGCGCACTCCTTCTTCGAAATGGAGTCGGCGGTAGTTGAGAGACCTTTTGTGGCTCAATATTACTTCACGTATAAGGCATATAAGGTGCAGGCTCATCTCTTCAAGAAAATGAAGGTGCGCCTTATAGTGCGGAAAATACAGTACTTTTTTCCCCGGAAATAAACATATTTTGCAGTCAGCACAATGCTATATACAATTCATGATTCTGATAATGTGACAGTAACTTAATAAACACTTGGGCAGTTATTCTATTCGTTAAACAAAATATAGATCGGTGCTTGTGACGACGTTTAGGCCGTCGGAGAAGTCCTTGCAAGAACACGCTGTCCTCTAGCCAACCCCATTTGGAAATTGTAAACACAAAAGATTGTCTGAGTTGTTTAATTTGACAGTGGCCGAGTTAGCGGCCACTCCAGACAGCCGATTATTTGTACACGACACATTCAGAAGTCACTTGTGCACTACATCACGTGTCCCCCACTAGAGAGCCATTGTGTGTCATTAAACTGTTGTTGTTGTTGTTTTTGTCAGCCCAAGCAGATTGGAGATGACTTTTGTGGCCTGGTATTGAATCAACCGCTGGGGGGTCTGCGCGTCATCGAAGGAAGTCCGTTGTTCGAGGACCGCACGGAAGGGATGGGTGCCGTGGCGGCATACACTTACGGCGAACACACGGTGGTTTTTGTGGGAACGCGTAGCGGCCAACTCAAGAAGGTGAGCTCTTTTTTTTTTTTTTTTTTTTTTTTTGAGTGGAGGGGTTTGAATGCATTGGATCTGTCAATTTTTACATCAACTAAAGACACTGTATGGAGCAGAGGCAGCCACACGCACCAGCGTTCACTCAACCTGGAAGTAACTCAAATAATAATAATAATAATACATCTCATCTATAAGCGCCCTTCAAAACTCTCAAAGACACTCCACAGTCACAGGATATTTCTTCTGCGAGTGAGCAGCGGCAGCCACACGCGCCAGCGTTCCCTCAACCCGGAAGTAACATAAAGTAAAAAAAAAAACAAATAATAAATAACATGACAACACAAATACACAGAGCCATTCACTCTTCATCTCATGAATAAATTAAGTAAATTCATAAGTAAAAATATAAATAAATAACTGGACAAATAAATAAATAAATACATAAATAAAAATAAATAAATGGACAAATATATAGTTTTCCCATCATTGTTATTTACAACCCGGCCCCGATTTGTATACTGCTTGATGGGCTAATATGGACAAACATCTTACCATACAAACACACACACACTGAACAATAGTGCGCACACTGGCACACATGCATACACGTGAAAAAATTACCATAATTGTTTTATAACAAGGTGAAAATCATATCACATACAAAATTGTGTTTTATGCCCAAATGTTGTGTACTGATGCTTCAGAATGGGGTCCAAAATGGCCGACAAATCGAGCTATCTATCAATCCATCTCTCCACTGTATGTACAAAGTACAGTACATTCATAGTAGGCAGTGGCAGGTCTGTTTTATCTATGATCTGTGATGGGGTTAGGCGTCCCAGCCATCACGAGTCTCCCTGTCTAAGTGAACATGCCACATCAACAGTAGGTTATTGTAGGGCCTGTCTACCTACGCATGTAAAGCCTGGACTCAGCAGATTGGATTGGATTGGATTGGATATGCCTTTATTAGTCTCACAGTGGAGAAATTTACATTTCACAGCAGCAAAGTGATGAAAGGAATGAGAGTAGAAAAATAAAATACATGAGCATGGAGGAAATCACTAGACTAGTTCAACAGGCATGAAGGTGGGCCCAGCAAAGCGTTGTGGAGCGCAAGTAGGGCACA